>NC_069503.1:461094750-461394750 GCF_027579735.1 Bombina bombina
GGTATCCTTTGTTGAAGAAATAGCATAAACATAGGTGAGCTAACAACAAGAGGTATCTATGTACAGCCACCATTTAGGAGCTCTGAGCCTATTTTGATATGTTTTTCAATAAAGGATATCAAGAGAATGAAGCAAATGAGATAATATAAGTAAATTGTAAAGTTGTTTAAAATTACATGCTCTTTCTGAATCATCAAAGAAAACATTTGGGTTTCACGTCCCTTTAATTATATGATTTCTAAAGGAGATATAGACACTTTGCGGCTCCTCAACAGAAGAGAGCCAGTGAGCCAAAAATTTGCAACAGTCGCATGTAGCTGCCACTCCCTGGGTGTGCCCTGCTCAAGACTAGCAATGCTTGCGACACCCAAGTAGCATTTTACCTGTGTTTTTAACACCAGCTTTAATATATTAGACCATAACATGTTTGCATGAGAATTGTAAATATAATAATAAAGCAGGGATTTCACTATAATATTACCTGTGGGTATTGTGTGATTGTCACGGTATTGGAGCTCTGCACTGCTGTCCTTACCCTAGATTCATCATCAGTACCAATATCCATGTTTCCAAAACAGAGCAAGCTGATAGGTTGTGCATGAGCAGGGGGCGGCCTTATAGTTAAGGACAGTGCAATGCTGCCTGCTCAGTATGATCAAGGGCATAAAGGTTCCTTTGTTGGAAACAATTTCTACTTGGCCATTAATAAATGGAGCCCAGGTTACTTATCTTTAACAATGTTTGTACCTCAATTTCCCTCTTCCTACTTCGTTAAACAAAGTAGAGTTTTGAATCAATATCAGCTGAATATCCCAGCCTAGTGATCACTTTCATTCTTACCTAATAAATGGTGATTTTACCATCATGCTAGGTATAGAATTTTTTTTTGTAAATGTATAGAAATAAACTCAAAAAAAATGATACTGATCTAGGTTAAAAAAAAACATATTTGTGTTAGAATTAAAAATAATTACTAATATTTTTGCTATAAGGTGATTTGAAATCCCTCTTTATATGAAGTCACATAACAAGATAAATGTGGCATTTATTTATTTATTTATTTATAGTTTTCATTATATGTAGTTTTAAAGTAACTAAGTTCTGAGAACATTTGGATTTTTTCATGTTCAAAAAAAATTCATGGTTTTTTTTTAATTTAGTACAATAGACAATATATAATTTTATCTTTCTTACCTATCCCTGTGCTTCTGTCCATCCATCCATTGATCTGTACACCCACAAATTGCTGTAGTTTTGACAAAATTATAGGTAACTGTCAAAAGGAATTATTTGATCACAAATAGATAATCTTAGGAAACCCATTAAATGTTTTGTATATATAGAGAATTCTATATGCATACTGCATTCAATCCAAACATACTGTGATATACATAGGCACCGAGCACAGAAATGTACATAAATCACGGACACATACTCACCATATTCAATATACAAATCTAAAGGCACATAACCTTTATAGTGTAAAGCTCTATACTATGTGAACTGTGGGAAAACACTGAATAATTGTTTATACTATGGTGTTTTTTTGTTTTTTTTCAGGATTTCGGAGGTTGATTTAAAAACATCAAAAAAATAATAGACGGAGAGAGAGAGAGAAAGAGAAAGAGAGCAAGAGAGATAGTTAAAGAGAGAGATAAAGAGAGAGATAGAAAGAGAGATAGAGAAAGAGAGAGAGAGAGAAAGATAGAGAGAGAGAGAGAGGGAGAGAGAGAGAGAAAGAGAGCAAGAGAGATAGAGAAAGAGAGAGATAAAGAGAGAGATAGAAGAGTGAGATAGAGAAAGAGAGAGAGAGAAAGAGAAAGAGAGAGAAGAGAGAGAGATGGAGAGAGAGGGAGAGAGAGAGAAAGAGAGCAAGAGAGATAGAGAAAGAGAGAGATAAAGAGAGAGATAGAAAGAGAGTAGAGAAAGAGAGAGAGAGAAGCGAGAGAGAGAGAGAGAGAGGGACGAGAGATACTACCATAGCTAATTGATTTATTTTCCCTATGGATATATGCAAGTTCCTTTGATGCATCTTATTCTTTGATCAACTCCTTTTTCTACAGCAGCTCCCCCAGGGTAAATGAGTACAACGCAGCATTATCCAAGATAAACATTAACAACATTTGTAATTGAAAGGGTTACAAATTAGTCCATAATGCAGATTGTTACAAGTAAAGTTTTTTTATGATTTTGTCAAATTCCTACAATGTATTTTTCTTTTTCTAAATAAAACCTTTAGGTAACTCCTTTTTTCTGTGTTCCAAAACAAGCATACATTTGTCAGTAACACTCAGAATATACGTATCACATGTTTTTGACATATTGATTACCGATTAAGAGTAAAGTATTATTCACCAAACTGAAACTAATTTATGATTTGCCCTTTTTTTCTTCATTGACACTAATCATTGACAATATTTCAGTTGTGTTTTATTCGTTGTGAAATCAACAGGCTTTGGTAATTTTCCAAAATTATCGATTCGGACATAAGGAGGAAAAGTTTTATTTAATTCTATGTCAATTTTCATATGATACAATTTTAAACATTATTTTGTCTTTGGGTAATGATATACTGAACGATAGGCAGATAGATAGAGAAATAGATAGATAGATAGATAGAAGATAGATAGATAGTAGATAGATAGATAGATAGATAGATAGATAGATGGATGATTGATTGACAGATAATATCTAGATAATAGATAGATGATTGATAGATAGATGATAGATAGATAGATAGATTTTAGATGATGATGATAGATAGATAGATAATAGATAGATGATAGATAGATAGATAGATAGATAGATGGATAGATAGATGGGTAGATTTTAGATATGATGATGATAGATATGTGGATAGATTGATATATAGATAGATAAATAGATAGTTGATAGATAGATGATAGATTGAATAGATAGATGGATAGATAAATAGATAGATAGATAGATAGATATATAGATAGATAATAGGTAGATAGATAGATGATAGATAGAAATATAAAGATTGTGCAGCTATGCTGTTGCATATATGAGTACTTGACCCTCTCTTCAATCTAAATGGTCTTATCATGAATTTGTCACCCTAGTAATAGGAGTTTATTATATCCTTATTATGATCCATCGTCACCCCTGGTAGTTGGAATTTGATGGGTTAAAATGGATATCCATTTCTTTTAGAAACAAGAGAGTACTGCAGGGTAGCGCTATACAATGTATTGTATCATTCAATGACATACAAACACAAAGCCACATGTAAGTTGCTAAACATTTTTCTATAAACTTAAGATGTTTTTTTTTTTAAAGAAATACTTTTGATTTTTAACAGTTTGAAATTGATTCAATATAAAGGCTTTTAAAAAAGTAATTTTA
This sequence comes from Bombina bombina, assembly GCF_027579735.1. Classification (NCBI taxonomy): domain Eukaryota; kingdom Metazoa; phylum Chordata; class Amphibia; order Anura; family Bombinatoridae; genus Bombina; species Bombina bombina. The sequence goes on from NC_069503.1 coordinate 461,098,120, forward strand.
AAGCTGTATTAAAAAAATTTCAGCGTTAAAACCGAAACGCAAAACTTGTAATGTAGGTGAGTAAAAGTATAAAAAAATATATGAAAGTGAGGAGGTTTAGTTGCAGCCTACTCTAAATAAGATGCATGTGATGGAAATATATCTTGTCAAAAAATTATAAAACCTGCTGTATTTCTCTGTATATTTTATACTCATACTCACTAGATTACAAGTTTTGCGTTCAGGTTTTAACGACTTAAAAAATTGTAATTTCAGGTTTAAAACAGCACTGCAGCCATTACAAGCCTTGTCGGTTAGCTGTACCGCAAGCCTTTTAGCCTGTAACGCAACGTCACTCCCGCACTCGTAAAAATGGACTTTGCTTGCGTTCCAGCCAATAACGACAAGATCCGTTCCTCAATATGTGACCAGTAGTTATGAGTTTTACGCAACTAAACTGTTACATAAAACTCATAACTAAAGTGTTACAAAGTACACTAAACACCCATAAACTACTATTAACCCCCTAAAACGAGGCCCTCCCTGCATCCCAAACACTATATTAAATGTATTAACCCATAATATGCCTCTCCAAACATCGCCACCACTAATAAAATGTATTAACCCCCTATTCCGCAGATCCCCGACATCGCCACCACTATTACTAAAGTTATTAACACCTATTCCCCCCGCACCCCAACATTGCACCACACTATAATAAAGATATTAACCCTATTCCGCGCTCCCCGCCACTGTCACCACTATAATAAACTTATTTACCCCCTAAAACCGCAAGCCCCCCCACAACAAAATATACTAAATTAAACTATTACCCTCTAAACCAATAGCCCTCCCCACTTTGCAATAAACTAATTTAAATAGTAAACCCCTAAAAACTAATGCCCCCCTAACTTTATATTAAAATTAAAATTTCCCTATCTTAAATTAATATAAAACTTACCTGTCAAATTAAAAAAATAAGTTTAAAACTAACAGTTAAACTAATATAACTATTAAACTAAAATTAAACTAACTACCAATTAAGAAAACTAAAATAAAATACACATTAAAAAATCCTAACACTACTATAAAATTACAAAATATCTAATAACAAAAAATAAAAATACTAAATTAAAAAAATAACAAACACTAAATTACGAAAAATACAAACAAAATGATAAAAAAAAAAAGAATTACACCTAATCTAATAGGCATATAAAATTAAAAAGGCCTACCCAAAATAAAAAAAAAAAACCCTAGCCTACAATAAACTGCCAATAAACCCTGAAAAGGGGCCTCTTGTAGGGCATTGTCCTGGAGTTAAAAGCTATGTTACCTGTAAAAAAAAAACAAGACCCCCCAAACAATAAAACCCCCCCACCCAACCAAACCCCCAAAAATAAAAAACTTAACCTCTAACAAAACCTAAGCTACCCATTGCCCTGAAAAGGGCATTTGTGATGGGCATTGCCCCTTAAAAGGGTATTTAGCTCCTTTGCATTGCCCTTGTATTTAAGCTCTTTTAAGAAAATCCAAACCCTAAACTAAAAAAAAAACCCACCCACAAAAAAGTTTAAAAAAATCCTACGCTAACCCCCGAGATCCACAGTTCCTAAGTCCAGACATCCAGGCAGCGAGAGGTCTTCATCCAAGACGGCTCCATCTTCATCCATCGCGGGGACCGACATCATTCTTCATTCCTGCGGAGGTGGAGCAGTCGATGCGCGGAGGCGAAGGTCCAGGCGAAGGTCCAAGATGGAGGTCCAGGCGGAGGTCCAAGGCGGAGGTCCAGGCGGAGGTGCATCGATCCGACGTTGAGGTCCTCTTCATGCAATCGTCCGCCCGCACACTGAGGATTGAAATGCAAGGTACCCATTTTATACTGGGGTGCAGGTACCATTGCATTACATATTGGCTGAAAAATTTTGAATCAGCCAATAGGAATTACGGCTTCTTAAATCCCTATTGGCTGTTCAAAATCAGCCAATAGGATTTATTCAGCTCTCATTCTATTGGAGAAGAAGATGCTGGTCCCACGATGGATGAAGTTGGAGCCGTCTGGATGAAGATGCCGTCTGGATGAAGATGGAGCCGTCGGGATGAAGATCGTTCAAGCGGGACTTCAACAACTGTGAATACCTAAAGAGGGGTTAGTGTTAGGTTTTTTTGTAGGTTTTTTTTTAAATTATGGTGGGCACTCATAAAAGAGCTGAATGCTTTTTTAAGGGCAGCAAAAGAGCTGAATGCCCTTTCAGGGCAATGTCCATAAAAATGCACTTTTCAGGGCAATGGGTAGATTAGGTTTTTTAGATTTTTTTTATTTTGTGGGTTTGGGGGGGGGTTGTAATGTTAGTGGGTCTTTGTATTTTGGTTTTTTTTTTTTCAGAAAAAGAGCTGTATCTTTAGGGCAATGCCCTACAAAAGGCCCTTTTAAGCTCTCTATTGGTAGTTTAGTCTAGATTAGGGTTTCTTTTATTTTGGGGTGTTTTTCTTTTAAAATGGGTATTAGAATAGAAATCATTTTTATTATTTTGGATAATTCGTTTGTAATTTTGTGTAATGTTCTTTTTTTTGTTTTAGGGTGGATTTTTATTTTTAGATTAGGGGTTGGGCTTTTCATAAAAGAGCTGAATACCCCTTTTAAGGGCAGGATAAAGAGCTGAATGCCCTTTTAAGGGCAATGCCCATAAAAATGCCCTTTTCAGGGCAATGGGTAGATAGGTTTTACTTTATTTTTATTTTGTGTGTTTGGGAGGTGGGGGTTTGTATACTGTTGGGGGGTGTTTGTTTTTCTTTTGTAGGAAAAGAGATGTTATCTTTAGGGACAATGCCCTACAAAATGCCCTTTTAAGGGCCCAACACAAAAGGCCCTTTTAAGGGCACTTGGTAGTTTTTTATATTTAGGGTTTTTTATTTTGGAGAGGGCTTTTTATTTTTTTTAAAGGGTATTAGAATAGGAATAATTTTTTTTATTTTGGATAATTTCATTTGTTTTTTTTGTAATGGTAGGTTTTTTATTTTTTGTAATGGTAGGTTTTTGTGTAAGGCGCAAGCTTAGGTTTTATTTCACAGCTAAGTTTGCATTTATTTTACCAGGTAGTTAGTAAATAGTTAATAACTATTTACTAACTAGTCTAACTAGTTAAATAAATACAAACTTACCTATGAAACAAAAATAAAACCTAAGCTAGCTACAATATAACTATTAGTTTTATTGTAGCTAGCTTAGGTTATATTTTACAGGTAAGTATGCATTTAGTTTTAAATAGGTATTATTTAGTTAATAAGTTAGAGAGTGTTAAGTTTAGAGTTAGGTTTAGGGGTTAATAGCTTAATTTAGGTTGTTGCAATGTGGGGGGGCTGTCGGTTTAGGGGTTAATAGGTTTATTTAGTGGTAGTGATGTGGGTGGCCAGAGGTTTAGGGGTTAATAGCTTTATTTACTGGTGGCGATGTCGGGGCAGCAGCGGAATAGGAGTTAATAGATTATTATAGCGTGGGCGATGTTCGGGTGCCGAGGGAATAGCAGTTAATAACTTTAGTATAGTGGTGGCGATATCGATTTATTTAGGTGGCAGCGATATCGGGAGCGGCCAGTGTAGGGGTTAATAACATTATGTAAGTAGGCGGCGATGTCAGGGGCAGCAGATTAGGGGTGTTTAGACTTAGGGTTTATGTTAGGGTCTTTGTTTTCCCCATAGACATCAATGGGGCTGCGTTACGGAGCTTTTGATTCCACAATCGCAGGTGTTTTTCTAACCCGCTCTCCCCATTGATGTCTATGGGGAAGGGTGCACAAGCACGTCAATACAGCGATTGTATTTTGTGCGGTATGGAGCTCAACGCCAAGCTGTTTCAAAACTTGCAATGGCTGCACTATAGAGGGTGAAATAATGCAACTTTTGTTGCGTTCGTTAATTCCCTATAGGCGTACATAACTAGTAATCTACCTGAATGACTTTTAATGCAGGGAGAGAGTAATAGTACTTTTAACTGTTCACTGTAAAATATATAATAATAACAATAAATACAATAAAAACACAGTCAGGTTCAAACCTTACTATGAGTGAACAAACAAACACATTTTTTGGACCCTGAGCATCTATGTATCTGACCAAATATTGCGGACCACTTTGTATAGTAAACCAACTGACTGGAACTCCATCCTCAGGGCGGATAGCTGTCACCCCTCCGGCACTACTTAGGGGAAAGTCAGGTACCAGATGATCAGAACCAATTAGAAAAAAAACTCAGCAAGACATTTGGGATCTCCCAGTTAGAAGGGGCCAAAGAAAATTCATCCAAAGGAGCTAAAGGCCTCAAATAGTTAACAGCACCTTGAGAAAGTATCCACATCTCAACCAGGAAGATCTCATTACTGAGAAACATAAGACAATAGATGAGGATAGGCTGATCATGGCAACTACCTTTACACCTAATACCATGAATGTAGGCAAGATTATAAGGACACATTGGCACATTGTGATATCGGACCCCAGATAACACTTCACACAGGGTCTGAAAACAATAGTGGGGTATAAAAGAGGGACCAACCTATGGGAGAAGAATGCTGGTCAGAGCAGATCCCAAACTTAGCTACACCATCAGACCTAAATTAAACAATCAAAGGATCATACAGGTGCTTTGGGATGCACTACGTGCAATGGACTAATTGCAACTAAGACCTTCCATCATCCCCATACCAACCAGATATACACAATCAGACACTCGCTTTCTTGCAACACTACACGTTGTCTACTTACTGTTTTGCCCATGTTCAAGTTTCTACGTTGGCAAGACAATAGGAACTTTATGTGAACGAATTGCAAACCATAGAGGGGTGATTCAGCAAGCCCTCGAAAATGTGAATCAGAGCAACCGGTTGCGAGGCATTGTGTGGCGATGGCACACCTAGTATTTATCAATACGATATATATACTGATTGACCATGTTCCGAAGTTGGACAGGAGTAGTGACAGGAACAAAGCACTATTGATCTGTGAGGCCCAGTGGATATACAGACTGGGCACTATACACCCAGGAGGATTGAATTTAGCACCAGACTTCCAACTACTGATATAAGATCAGAGGGTGACACATACATGGGGTGCAATTCATTAAGTTGTGGGTCCCAGTTGGGAAAAGAGGGGTGACATGCCTACTTTGTAACGCTGTCTTACCCTGGGAGTACCAATAGCCAGTATGTGCTTGGAACCTAAATAAGCCCCTCTGTACATTGCACTCTCTAGGTCACAGTAGGAGTCAAACTACATCTGAGATGTGATAACTCAATATGGGACTTCCATAAGTAGGATGTGTACTAAACACCGGGGTTGCAGTCTCCTTAGCCAGCACTCCTATAAGTTATGGGAGATACATGTGCCAGGTGTGGCGGCAGTACCCTATGAAGGCTCCCCTAAGGGGGCGCATCTGTTTTACACTAAAAAAACTTATGGAGGGGGTTAGTATGAGAGGTCACTCTATAATTTGTACTAGAACATCCTCAAATGTTGGGGTGTCTGAGGCAACAATCTGGTGTCGGATCACCATAATATGTCTGTGTGTAACATTAATTTTGGTGTATAGGTGGAAGACACATAGAGGCCTATTTATCAAGCCGTCAACACAATACGCCGGAATTCCGCAGCGTAACTGTGGCTAGCTTGATTCAACCTATTTATCAAAGCCTACAAACCGGCAAAAAGTTTAATTTTGTGACGTAACATACGATCCGCCGGTCTCAATCCGACACAGATCAATGCTTACGCCATTACAGATTTCCAAATACAAATTTCAGCACTATCTGACACCTTTTGCCATTTATCAAACTTCAAACAGGTACGCTTCGCCACTATTCTGGCCCAGGTACCTGGTTTTCAATCCGCCACCCTGGAGGCCGCAGATGCCATAGGAATCAATGGCAGTCTGAAAGCAGCAAAAGCTTATGTTCGATGCTGCCAGATATCCCATTGATTTCTATGGTAGAAAACAATTATGTTTACACCTAACACCCTAACATAAGCCCAGAGTCTAAAAAACCCTAATCTGCCACCCGACATCGCCGCAACCTAAATAAAATTTATTAACCCCCTATCCTGCCGCTCCCCCGACCCCACCGCAACTAAATAAAATTTATTAACCCTTATCCCGCCGCTCCCGACCCCACTGCAACTGTAATAAAATTATTAACCCCTAAACCCTGGCCTCCCACATCACTACCATTAAAACTAAACCTATTAACCCCTAAACCGACAGCCCCCCACATCGCAATAAACTAAATTAAGCTATTAACCGCTAAATCTGACAACCCGCTAACTTTACATTAAAATTACTACATCCCTATCTTATAATAAATAAAACTTACTGTAGAATTAAAATAAACTATATTAAACTATTAAATAACCTAGAAAAAGAAGAAAGAAACAGAAGCGCACCAGGGCACGATTCAAGTGAAGATTTTATTATATTAAAACACACACGCAACTTATAATGTTGCACTTACAAGATTTAAAAATAATATGAGCCTGTATACAAATTCTTTGTGTGCGCTGGAGCAGAGATGACAAACCGTTCCTGTCAAGCCGTTCTAGGTAAGTACAAGGCATCCGGACTGCCCTTACGTACTACCGCGATGACTGTCCACACACAGTGGATTGATCTACCTTCAGTGTTTATCTTCCTCACTCTCTCTAAGTTTCAGAAATCCTTCCTACTTTAGCTCCTCAAACCACTTTGTCTTCTACTTGCACTTGGATGAAGGGGATACTCTAAGGGCAACCTTCTGAAGAGAATCTTAAGGATACGACACACCCGCAGCAGGCCCGGAAAAAGGGGGTGTGCCTAACAAATATGGATATTTAAAAAGCTGAAAAGCGCCAATTCTGAATAGTACTCTTTCACCTCTTGATAAAGCCCGAACGAAGTTCGGGGGAAACGCCGTCGAGGATTCTAGGACATTGCTCCTGGTCTGTTCTTGTGTGTGGACAGTCATCGCGGTAGTACGTAAGGGCAGTCCGGACGCCTCTGTACTTACCTAGAACGGCTGACAGGAACGGTTTGTCATCTCTGCTCCAGCGCACAAAAAGAATTTGTATACAGGCTCATATTATTTTTAAATCTTGTAAGTGCAAACATTATAAGTTGCGTGTGTGTTTTAATATAATAAAATCTTCACTTGAATCGTGCCCTGGTGCGCTTCTGTTTCTTTCTTCTTTTTCATGGTAACACAACAAGTCAAATAAGGATTCTTTTGACTAATCCGAAGCTGCACCGGGAGGAACCAGCCCCACAAACGGGGGATAAGCATATTCCAGCTGACATCAGTGAACTAATCACTCAAGATTCATTTTGGACACTTCCAAAAGGTACTGTTGTGAATCTTAAAGGATACTTTGGAAACCCTTCACCTTAATGGACTATTACCTTTTTATTGTTAAACAGTGAAGTGTGGTTTTTATTTATTCATATTCATTCATTTTATTCATATTCATTCATTTTATTCTGTATTATTTATCAGGAGTATTATTAGTACTGTGCAACAACTGATCAGTACACATATATTTTCACTGGTTTTATTATGTGTTATAGTTTTTTTAATTGAAATTTTACTAGACCTGTGGGTTTTTCTCATTATCACTGTTTAGTGGAAAGTTTATCAGAACCTAAATATTTAAAAACATTTTACTAATTGAGGCATTGACAGCAAGCGCAATATCATCTTTTTTTGTAGTCTTTATTAAATAACCTACCCTAACTATTATTACTACAATTACATTAAACTATATTAAACTATTAATTAACCTACCCTAACTAGTATACTAAAATTACATTCAACTACCAATTAACTATTATTACATATTTAAAAACCTAATCTGCAATTAAAAATGACCTAAATTACAAAAAAAATAAACGCTGTTACAAAAAATAAAAAAACACTAAGTTACAAAAAATAAAAAAATAAGTTACGAAAAAAAACAAACCACAGTATCAAATATAAAAACAATTACACCTAATCTAATAGCCCTATCAAAATAAAAAAGTCCCCCCAAAATAAAAAAAACCCTAGCCTACACTAAAACTACCAATGGCCCTTAAAAGGGCCTTTTGCGGGGCATTGCCCCAAAGAAATCACCACCCACACAATCAACACCCCCAAATAAAACTGTATCTAATAAACCTAAGCTCCCCTATTGCCCTGAAAAGGGCATTTTGTATTGACATTGTCCTTAAAAGGGCATTTATCTCTTTTACTGCCAAAGTCCCTAACCTAAAAATAAACCCACCCCAATAAACCCTTTAAAAAAATAACACTAACCACTGACGACCCACTTACAGTTTTAAAAGAGCGGACATCCATCCTAATCCAAGCGGCACAAGTCCTCAGCGAAGCCGGCAGAAGTCTTCATCCAAGCGGACAGAAGTCTTCATCCAGACGGCATCTTCTATCTTCATCCATGCGGCACGGAGCATCCTCTTCTTACGATGGTCAACAAAAATGAAATTTCCCTTTAAGGTACGTCATCCAAGATGGCGTCTCTTACATTCTGATTGGCTGATAGAATTCTATCAGCCAATAGGAATTAAAGGGGAAAAAATCCTATTGGATGATCCAATCAGCCAATAAGATTGAGCTCGCATTTTATTGGCTGATTGGAATGGTTGTGTGGGTGGTGGGTTTTACTGTTGGGGGGTTGTTTGTATTTTTTTTTACAGGTAAAAGACCTGATTTCTTTGGGGCAATGCCCAGCAAAAGGCCCTTTTAAGGGCCATTGGTTAGTTTGTTGTAGTATTAAATATAGAAAAAAAGAAGGCGCCACAATAGTGCAACATCAGTGGTGTGTACACAATCCCCCACTCCAAACAGTTGTACTTACAAGAATTAAAGCACTTGATAAGTGCCACAACGACAGTCTGAGCTCTTATAGTCGCTCAGCAGACTACTCCTCGGTTTTCCTGGATGCCTCTGTGGAGTTTTTAATGTCTTTATTCACAAACCAGTATACACAGAGACCAAAGGGTGCCTTACAGAATCAGACCAAACCAATACTGTGATTAGCCGTTTCAGTATGATTTCCCCAAGCTCCAACTGGATGTGATAATAGGGCTAAATGTTCAGATAAAGTTTGTGGAAAGTCTCAAATGTATTTAAAGACTTTTAATAAAACAATGCTAAAACACAACACGAAGTTTCACGGTCTTACACCGACCGTTTCATCAGGTGAATTACATGCTTCAATTAACCACGGACTTAAATGTATTTCTGAGCGTTCTAAGGGAAACAATTTGACATTTTATTATGGTTAGATTGTACGGGTGGTAACAGCAATGTGCGAGCGTGAATCATTCTATATAAAATCGAATTACACAGAAAAATAAATGTATTGGCTACTGTTTATTAACATATATATTTATGTATAGATAGCTTGTTACTGAAATGTATCGAATTAGGATTGATACTTTTATATAACACTTCCTATAGAGTTTCATTAGCTTGGAGGTGTGTTATTCTATTACTATCCTGATTGGCCAATGCAGTCTGTGAGATGTTTGGTCTCCCTGCTAACAGAAAGTTTCACACATGCGCATTGTTTCCCTTAGAACGCTCAGAAATACATTTAAGTCCGTGGTTAATTGAAGCATGTAATTCACCTGATGAAAATGGTCGGTGTAAGACCGTGAAACGTTGTGTTGTGTTTTAGCATTGTTTTATTAAAAGTCTTTTAATACATTTGAGACTTTCCACAGACTTTATTTGAACATTTAGCCCTATTATCACATCCAGTTGGAGCTTGGGGAAATCATACTGAAACGGCTAATCACAGTATTGGTTTGGTCTGATTCTGTAAGCACCCTTTGGTCTCCGTGTATACTGGTTTGTGAATAAAGACATTAAAAAACTCCACAGAGGCATCCAGGGAAACGAGGAGTAGTCTGCTGAGCGACTATAAGAGCTCAGACTGTCGTTGTGGCACTTATCAAGTGCTTTAATTCTTGTAAGTACAACTGTTTAGAGTGGGGGATTGTGTACACACCACTGATGTTGCACTATTGTGGAGCCTTCTTTTTTTTCTATATTTAATACTGCAGAACTGTATACCAACTAACATTTTGAAGAAGTAGCAAGCCGCAAATTGGTCCTTTATCCGATAGAGGAATCCCTTCCACCCATCACTGGCAACAGAGGAAATCACAATAATTACGATATCCAGTGGGCGAGGACTCCACCCCCTAATCCGGGAAAATAACATTGTCATACACGCTAAGTGACATTACCTTTATTTGTTGTAGTCCTGAGCGACTGTGTATGATAAACAGCATTATGGATCTTTAATATTTTGTTGTCACTGATTGTTACACAGTCATTATTTAAGTTTATATTTTTTATGCTGCAATTATGTTTTGCTTATGAGTAGTCTTTGATAACAGGACCTCATTAGTAATATTGCACTTTTAAAGAATAGGTGTGTTTAATATTATTTATCAACTCACACATTGGGTTATGGTATCACGATTTAGCTGATTAGTCAGTTTTTTTTTACACACTATTGAGCAATATTGTGAGAATAATACACAATATACTATTTATACAGTAATATGTGATGAATATTTGGCGCATCCAATTTTTGTATTTATTTTTGTAGTTTATTGTAGGCTAGCGGCCTAGATTACGAGTTTGGCATTAGCCTTAAAAGCAGCGTTAAGAGGTCCCTATACGCTGCTTTTTAACGCCCCCTTGTATTACGAGTCTTGAAATGACAGGCTCACCGCTCACTTTTTTGGCCAGACTCGGAAATACCACAAATCCACTTACGTCAATTGCGTATCCTATATTTTCAATGAGACTTGCATAGCGCCCTGGTATTATGAGTGTGCAAAAAGTGAGTGGTAGACCCTCTCTGTCAAGCCTGGTACCGCATTTAAAAGTCAGTAGTTAAGAGTATTACACTACAACGCCATAGAATAAAACTCTTTACTAAAGTGCTTAAAGTACACTAACACCCATAAACTACTTTTAACCCCTAAACCCAGAGCGCACCCCCCCCCACATCGCTAACACTAAAATATTTTTTTAACCCCCTAATCTGCCGAAACCGGACATTGCCGCCACTATAATAAATATATTAACCCCTAAATCGCAGCACTCCCGCATCGCAAACATTAGTTAAATTTTATTAAACCCTCTTCTGCTTGGCCCCTGACATCGCCACCACCTACCTACATTTATTAACCCCCTAATCTGCCGCCCCCAACGTCACCGCCACTATATTAAATGTATTAACCCCTAAACTACGTCTAACCCTAACCCCCCTAACTTAATATAATTACAATGAATCTAAATAAAATTACTACAATTAACTAATGTATTCCAATTTAAAACGAAATACTTACCTATAAATAAACCCTAAGCTAGCTACAATATAACTAATAGTTACATTGTAGCTAGCTTAGGGTTTATTTTTATTTTACAGGCAACTTTGCATTTATTTTAACTAGGTAGAATAGTTATTAAATAGTTATTAACTATTTAATAACTTCCTAGTTAAAATAAATACAAATTTACCTGTAAAATAAAACCTAACCTAAGTTACAATTACACCTAACCACTACACTATAATTAAATAAATTAAATACAATTAATTACAATTAAATAAAATTATCTAAAGTACAAAAAACAACACTAAATTACAGAACATAATAAATAATTAAAAGTTTTTTTAAACTAATTACACCTAATCTAATCCCCCTAACAAAAATAATAAAGCCCCCCAAAATAAAAAAAGCACTACCCTTCACTAAATTACAAATAGCCCTTAAAAAGGGCCCTTTTGCGGGGCATTACCCCAAAGTAATTATTATTATTATTCTTTATTTATAAAGCGCTGACAGATTCCGCAGCGCTGTTCACAGGTAACAAAGATAAAAGGACAGTACAATATGAGACACCAGACAAAATTTTAACAAACAAATACAGGAGGGAATTGGGAGCCCTGTTCCCGTGGGAACTTACAATCTAAATGGGTAGGAGGGTGAGAAACAGGAGGTGGGGACTGCAAAGGTGGGAAAGATGTTAGTGTGAAGTTAGATGAGGGCAACTATTAGGCAAGTGGAATTCATTAGCTACTGATTTGGTTATAGGCTTCCCTGAACAAGAGGGTCTTTAGGGAGCGTTTAAAGGAGGAGAGGTAGGGGGAAAGTCTGACAGCACGAGGAAGTGCGTTCCAGAGGGTTGGTGCCGCACGAGAGAAGTCCTGTAGTCTAGCATGAGAGGAGGTGATGGTAGAAGAGGCAAGGAGTAGATCGTTGTTGGATCTTAGGGGACGGGCTGGAGTATATTTGTTGATGAGTGAGGACAGGTATGGGGGGGGGGGGGCTGCATTGGTAAGGGCTTTGTAGGTCAAAGTGAGAATTTTGAATTTAATTCTGCTGTGAATGGGGAGCCAGTGAAGGGACTCACAGAGGGGTGCGGGCAGATACAGAGCGTCGGGAGAGGTGGATTAGCCTAGCAGAGGCATTTAGGATGGATTGAAGGGGGGAGAGGCGGGGAGAGAGGAAGGCCAGTTAGTAGGTTGTTACAGTAGTCAAGCCGGGAAATTACTAGGGAATGGATTAGCTGTTTAGTAGTTTCAGCACTCAGAAAAGGACGAATTTTGGAGATATTGCGGGGTGGTTGCGACAGGATGAAGAGAGCGATTGGATGTGGGGACAGATTGGAGTCGAGTGTAACTCCAAGGCAGCGGACTTGGGTGATGGGAGATAGTGGTGTCACTGACAGTGATAGTAAAGTTAGAAACTGGAGTAGAATTAGTTGGGGGGATTAGAAGAAGCTCAGTCTTGGACATGTTGATTTTTTGGTGGTGAGAGGCCATCCAGGAAGAAATGCCAGATAAGCAGCTGCTGATGTGGGAAAGGACAGACGGAGAGAGAGTGCAGGAGTGGATAGTTAGATCTGGTATCATCAGCATAGAGGTAATAGTTGAAGCCATAGCTACTAATAAGTTGACCAGCGAGGAAGTATAAATAGAGAAGAGTAGAGGGCCTAGAACAGAGCCTTGAGGTACTCCAACAGACAGAAGAGGCAGATGGAGAGATGAGTCACCAGCAAATGAGACAGAAAAGGACCTATTAGAGAGATAAGAGTGGATCCAGGAGAGGGCAATGTCACAGAGCCCAAGGGAGCTGAGAGTCCGTAAGAGGAGGGATGGTCAACAGTGTCAAAGGCAGCAGACAGGTCAAGTAAGATAAGTATAGAATAGTGGCCATTGTTTTTAGCAGAAAGAAGATCGTTAGTAACCTTGGTGAGGGCAGTCTCAGTTGAGTGTTGGGGACGGAAGCCAGATTGCAGGGGGTCAAGCAGTGAATTGGAGGATAGGAAGTGTTTTAGGCGATTGAAAAACTAGTTTTTCCAGGACTTTAGAAACTAGCGGAAGTAGTGATATGGGGCGGTAGTTTGCAGGTGGAATTGGGGTCGAGGGAGGGTTTTTTTGAGGATGGGGGTGACCTTTGCATGTTTGAAGGATGATGGAAATGAACAGTAGTAAGGAATCGGTTGAATATGTGAGTAAGAGCTGGGTTGAGGGTAGAGGACAGAGAGGGTATTAGATGTGAAGGGATAGGGTCAAGGGGGCATGTAGTGAGGTGTGAGGAAGATTTTAGGGAACTCACTTCATTCTCAGTGGTTGGGGGAAGGTACTGAGAGTGTTGGAGGGGGTGACCGGGGGCGCAGTTGAAAGGTTGCAGTCTTGTGGTGGGATGTTGCTTCTGATGGTAAGTGTTTTGTTGAAAAGTAATCTGCCAAGTCTTGGGCGCTAAAGTCAGATGAGGGGGGTGGTGCAGGTGGATAGAGGAGAGTGTTGAAAGTGGAGAAGAGACGTTTAGGGTCTTTGAGGAGTGAGAAGATATGAGAGAAGATAAGTAGTTTTGCTTGGCTAAGTGAAGGGCAGAGGAGTAAGAATAAAGAATGAACTTATAGTGTAGGAAATCGTGTTCAGAGCGGGATTTCCTCCAGGCACGTTCAGCAACACAGGAGCATTTTTGTAGAAAGCGTGTTTGCTGAGAGTGCCAGGGCTGGAGCTGATGACATGGGGTTTTGCGTATTTGTGGAAGAGCAAGGGTGTCGAGTGCAGAGGAAAGAGTATTGTTATAGTGGTTTGTAGCAAGGTCAGGGCAGGATACCATGGAAGTGTGGGGAAGGCGTTTTTGAATAAGGTTAGAAAGTTGGAGAGGATCCACAGTGTGCAGATTTCTACAGGTGCGGAGGCGGGGGGTAGAAATAGGTTTAGCCTGTACATTAATCAGCTCTTTTACCTGTAAAAAAAAGTACAAATCCCCACCCCCAACATAAAAACCCACCACCCACACAACCAACCCTACTCTAGAACCCACACAATCCCCCCTTAAAAAAATCTGACGTCTCACCTTACCGTGAGACGTCTTCACCCCAACCGGGCCGAAGTCCTCAACGAATCCGCGAGAAGTCTTCATCCAAACCGGCAGAAGTGGTCCTCCAGACGGGCAGAAGTCTTCATCTAGACGGCCTCTTCTATCTTCATCCATCCGGCGTGGAGCATTCGTTTAGCAAGGATCGTTGGTATGCATTATTTATCAGTGTGATCTACTCCTGTCACTGACAGGAGTAGATCACACTGATAAATAATGCATACCAACGATCCTTGCTAAACGAATACTAAGCTGACTGTCAGCCCTTAGTGATTCACATTACCAGGATCAAATGTCATAAAAAGCAGAAATCATCTGCACAAACAAACTTCACTCCGTTCTGTTATAGCTTCCCCCTCCCTCTCCCCCTCCTGGAGCATGTCAGTAATTGACAATAACAGTGCCTGAACGCAACTGCTTAGAGCAGAAAACTTGTGGAGTTTCAAAAAATATAAATGTGTGTTGGGAAGTTAAAAACATAAGTAATGCACTTAGCATTTGCTGCATAATGTGTATTATATACAATAGACTGGCAAATTAAATCTATTTACACCCTGACTGAGAAAAAAAATGTGTCTCACTGCAGCTCACACGCTGCAGGCAAATGTTATATTCCTCTAAGTACTGTATGTAACAGCCAATATGCTGTGTCATGTGACTACTGAGCCCTGTAACGCACGCTACAATATGGCAGCTTACATAGGAAATTTGGCACTGGCTCAACACTGTATTTCAAAACAATCCCTTTGAAAAGTTTGGGGTAAGAGGAACAAATAAAATAAACAGCAGTGATTATTTTATTTTTATTTATAAGAAAAAGTAGGTTTGAGCAATTTTTATTAGGTGTTTTATGTCCCTTTAAATTAGGGTTCCTCCATAGGTAGTGTCGGATCGTAACATTAATCAAGAAAATTGTTGTTCCTTCTTTGTGTCCTAATCCTTCTTCAGTGAAGGAACGCTTGCTTCATAATCTAGATGTGGTTCGTGCCTTGAAGTTCTATCTTCAGGCTACTAAGGAATTCAGACGATTTTCCTCTTTGTTTGTCATCTCTTGGCCCCTTCTGGGTTGGTCCCGGGTTTATCAGATTCCAATCGGACAATATAACGTTGGTTGCCTACATCAACCATCAGGGGGAAACGAGAATTCCCTTGGTGATGAGAGATGTATCTCAGGTACTAGTGTTATCTTGGAAGGTTCTTTTTTTGTTGGCTATTGCCTCTGCGTGCAGAGTTTCTGAGATTTCAGCTTTGCAATATGACCCCCCCTTATTTTGTTTTCCATGCATTATAAGATGGTTTTACATACTAAATTAGGGTTCCTCCATAGGTTGGTGTCGGATCGTAACATTAATCAAGAGATTGTTGCTCCTTCTTTGTTTCCTAATCCTGCTTCAGCAAAGGAATGCTTTGCTTCATAATTCTAGATGTGGTTCGTGCCTTGAAGTTCTAGTTTCAGGCTACTAAGGAATTCAGACAATCTTCCTCTTTGTTTGTCATCTATACGGGGAAGTGTAAGGGGCAGAGGGCAACTATGACTTTTCTATCTTTCTGGTTGAGGAGTGTCATCCGCTAATCATATGAGACACAGGGACAACAGCCTCCTGAGAGGATTACGGGCTCATTCCACTAGAGCAGTGGCTTCCTCCTGGGCTTTTAAGAATGAAGCCTCTATGGATCAGATTTGTAAGGTGGCTACCTGGTTCTCCTTACACACTTTTTCTAAATTTTACAAGTTTGATGTTTGCTTCGGCTGAAGCAGCTTTCGGGAGAAAAGTTTTTCAGGCTGTGGTGCCCTCAGAATAGGGCCCGCCTTTTTTTTCTCCCTCCCATTATTCCTTCATTGTCCTCTGGAGCTTGGGTATAGTTTTCCCAACAGTAAGGAATTAAGTTGTGGATTCTCCCTGCAATATGGAAGGAAAACATAATTTATGCTTACCATATAAATTCCTTTCCTTCCTTGCAGGGAGAGTCCACGACCCCGCCCATAATTTATTTTTGGTTGGGCAGCTCCCTTTTATATTATTTCTTCTGGCACCTTTATACCCTGATGTTTCTCCTACTTTTCTTTGTTCCCCTCAGCAGAATGACTGGGGGATGCGGGAAGTGGGAGGAATATTTAAGCTTTGGCTGGGGTGTTTTTGCCTCCTCCTGGTGGCCAGGTGTTGTATTTCCCAACAGTAAGGAATGAAGTTGTGGACTCTCCCTCCCAGGAAGGAAAGGAATTTATCTGGTAAGCATAAAATTATGTTTTTTAGCTTGTTCTATTACGACTTACCACCTGGGTGCAGCTTCTTTTTAGCTCAGTAATGCTTTTCAAGAGTAGAACTTTCTGCAGTATATCAGTCTGATCCCGCCTATTAAGGTCATTCCAGCACCAAATACCTCTCTGAAAAAGGGCAGGGCAACCCCAGATGATCGTTTTGGCTTTCATTGGGCTTCATCAGTGAGGTGCAGCTAATTCTGCTAAGCACACTGAGCAAGGAGTCCATGTCTAGTTGCCCTTTTTTTCCTTAGGGAGATATAATAGACACAGAGAGAAGCACACTGTCAGGAACGAACAACCAGCTCAATATCTTGTTAGCTTGTTCTATGTAAATTTACCATCTGGATGCAGCTTCTTTTTAGCTTGGTAATGCTATTCACAGAGTAGAATTTTCTGTAGTAGATAAGTCTGATCCCGCCTATTAAGGTCAGTACAGCACTGAAATACTAGGTAATTCCTCTCTGAACAAGGAACACAGCAACCCCAGATGATCATTTTGGCCTTCATTGGGCCTCGTCACACATACACATATTTAGACATGCACACAAACACACACAACACACACATATATATATATATATATACATATATAAATATTGTGCAGACTAGCTACAGCGAATCATGTCCGCCTGCCATTCGATAAATCGTCCCCTAGGTTTTCACTCGCTGAAACCCGCCCGCACACTAATTTAGTTTGCAATTGAGGAAACGCGTTTTCTTTCAACTTAAAATATGCACGCAAGTTAGCGCAGTTATGATATTGTTTATCGTGTCTCACTCTAACAATAGCTCACCACTTGAAATTTAGCTTATAGTTTGCTCAAAATGGAGGCATCTATGAAAATAGTAGTAAAAATAGAAAAAAAAAAACAGTGTTCAGTGTGTGTTTTGCCATTTAACCTTCATTGAGTGATTTACATCTAATTATTAAATATCCTGAAGAGGATCTTTAATATGATGTCAACTAAATTCTAAACAAATGTACATAAATAACTGAATTTTAACAAATCATCTGAAAGGTGACTGAAAACAGGGGGCGCATATATACCAAAAATTATAACCATATATCTAAAAAACACAAATCAATAAAAATAAATAAAAGAATAAGTCCATGAGATAGTCAAGTCCACTCAGGCTGCACCACTTCAAAACATGCGGGTCGCATCAAATGGATTCTGCAAAAATACAAGAGACAAAAGGGGCATCACATAGCGTAAGTTTGTAGATGGAGTCAGTGTATAAATGAAAGAGAACAATATGGATGGCACATGAAAATGTGCAATCTGGCTTCTCAGTCCCCAGCTGACTGAACTCCAGTGCACTGCTTTGTGTTTCCTGGGCCAGATGAGTAGACACTGGAGACTCTCAACAGATCAGCACAACGCCCACAAAATAGGTTGGCCTCCGGTTGTCGCTTCACACTAACTAGGTTTTTGGGGTCACCAGATTGAGAAATATAAAGTGGTTTAAGAGCTTTATGTTTTTCAATCTGGTGAGCCCATGGACCTAATTAGCGTGGATCAACAACCGGAGACTAGCTTATTGGCATTCTGACATGTTCTGTGAGCGTTCTGCCGATCTGTTGTGTGTCTCCATCGTCTACTCATTTGGCCCAGGAAACTCGAAGCAGCCCTCCAGAGTTCATGCAAGATGGCTGATGTCATGTGACATGAGGGACACACACATTCAGTCATAATACTGTCACAGTCAAAAGTTCTCTGCTTATATTTATTTGTGAGAAACTGTGACAGACCATGCCGGTGTCATGTGACATGCCAAGCTAGTGCCATGTGCTGTTTTATATGTGCACTGTGCAGCACTGAATGTTAAGCATCCAGCCAATCCCACTGCATCAGAAAAGGTCCTGCTGGGGTTACCACTGTTACCAGGTAACTGCTCTGGTGGTGGGGATTATTTCTGGGTAGGGCTGACTGTAGGTGCATGCAGAAGCTGGAGCAGCAGGCACATGAGGATTTGGGCATCTGTGCAGCTGCACACACTGCTCTCTTCAGTCTTGAGGCTGTGTCACTCAACTCACACTGTATCCATGCAGCCTTGGACAGACAGCATCCAGTCTGCTGGTCCCCTTAGCCCTGATCTTTCTGCTTTGGCCCTACGATCATCTAACTGAAGTTTGTTAGGGGAATAGTGCTTTGTAGAAAGGTGTCAGTGGGAAGAATAACATGCCCCTCCCCATGCAGCATTGTCTAGTGCCGGGTGAGAGGGAACTTGTTCCTAGCAAAGAAGTGAAATGTGCTGCTGTGGCTTATGTATAGTGTCATGCTGATACTTCACACATTAAGGCATGGTTTATTTTTATAGTTTTTTTTTTCTCTCTGTCTCAGATTTTACAGCTTCCCATAGTAGTTCTGCTGTTCCAGTCAGTAAACTTATATTTGTCTGCACCTCCATGCTTCCTCCTCAGTCTTTACCTTGCTTTGCTCCTGTTGGCTGCCCTAAATCTCTTTAACCAGCTAACCTCACACCAGAATCACATTCAAAAGCACATTAAATTAATCCACAGTAGAGGAATTTATATATTTATTTACTTATTAGTACTGCTTAGGTCCAGTTTCCCATATTGCAATTTATTTCATTTTTTTAATGATTAGCCCAGCAGTGGATGATAAATTGATTTACTTTTTTTTGTGATGTTGGGGTAGAGAGCGAAATTGCATGGGGAGGCCCAAGAAAATGTTTGCCCAGGGTCCAGTCAATATTAAAGACGGCCCCTGTCTGAAGTTTTGAAGTTAGTAGACATCGTGTTTCACTAGCGTGCAAACCATTTACTTTCAACTTGTAAACATGCGGGTTAGCGCACATTAAAAGTTTACTTCTGGCATTGTTTGCGCGTGAGAGTAAGAACTTATAATCTAGCCAGTGTTTATAATCAGCTCACCCAATACCTGACACTGCAAGCAAATTTACACCTTCAAAAGACCATAACTATTTCTATCCAGGACAACTTTTATTACAATAAATTCAAAATTTGGTGAGGAGTTTGTTTTCCAGAAAGATAGTGCTTAAAACCTTGAATTTTCTGGATTTTGTATATTTGAAACTCTGTTCTCTTTTTACATGTTTTGCCTCCGAATTCCCCTTTTTTCAGAAGAAAAAACTAAAAAGTGCATTTCAAATTTGTCTGCTGTTGTAAACATGGACCTAAGCATATCATACTTTCAAAGTAGAAACAATCATTGTATATGAGATATACCAAGAAATTGAACACCACGCATGCACCCAAATAACAATTCATTTTTAATAGTTTGCAGGTTTAACAATAAACCAGTTTCTGTTTGTTAATGTGCAAATATCTTTTCTAAATACTGCTAAACTAATACAGTGCTAGTTGACCAAGTGGTCTCGATGCTAAACTTTAAGCTGATACAATACGGCATTTGGGCTGTTACTTTGACTAAACTTATATATTTAGAGATTGCAAGAGAGAAAGATCATGCTTGTATCCTATGCCACTGCAGACTAGACACAGCCTGTGGATGCTCCGATAAATGTGCCAACCGCGTCCTCTGGTTCTCATTGACTTGTCTGACTGACAAGTAACCTTTCAGGTATCTAAATGCTTTCTTTAGTCAAAACATCAGTCATTGGCTATGACCTGAGAGATACTTTAGAAGTTTGTAAGAGTTCAACCAGGGCAGTAGTCAGTATATGGCCAGGTTATAATACAATATATTTTATAATTATTCTTTAAAACAAACCCCCAATAAAATGCATATACGAAACAATTAAAAGTAATATAAATTCCTAAATTCTTTATATTAGTTAAATGTATAAACACATTGAATTATATTTATAGAAAACCAGATATGAATCAAATGATATACACTTATGTTGTTATAATATTCTTTACAAAGCAAACCAAATGTACCTTTTAGAATTAACCTTATTCACAATTGAATTGCATTACATCACCACAATGAAATACCAAGTATGGGCCACTAACTTTCAGACCAGTACAACTAAACTACTTAGCCTACAATTGATCCTATATAACTCTAATTTAAAACATCAGAAATTATATATATTATTTGTGTAAACAACCAACTCCTATGCCAATTTATCTGAGCTGAAATATATTACTTAGCATACAAAAGACTAGCTTAAAAACTATACAGGACTGTGAATATGAGTTTAAAATATAAAGTGCCCTTTTTAAACTTACTAACTGTAATTAGACTGTAGCAACAATGAATGTATTTGCTTTAAAATATTAAAAATATAGAACAGTCATACATTACCAACATGAAACAATTCAATATTTCAGTCTTTTCCAAATAGATTCAGATCACCTCATATGAAGAAAGGTTATTGCATAGATCAAGAAGTTGCAGAAGGATTAAAAGGAGTACCTGGCTTATTCCATTCCTTAGAAATCATGTCAGAAATAGCATCAGGAATAGGAAAAAACCTCTGGAGTAATCACAGTAGGTTTAAAAACAGCATTTAAATGTTTACTAGTTGTAATTTCAAGAGGACTAGCTTCCTCAATATCCAAAGTAATTAACACTTCTTTTAACAAAGAATGCATATAGTCTATTTTAAATAAATAAGTAGATTTGTCAGTGTCAATGTCTGAGGAAGGATCTTCTGAATCAGATAGATCCTCATCAGAAGTGGATAATTCATTATGTTGTCGGTCATTTGAAATTTCATCAGCTTTATGAGAAGTTTTAAAAGACCTCTTATGCTTATTAGAAGGTGGAAATGAAGACAAAGCCTTCTGAATAGACGCAGTAATTAATTCTTTAAAATTCACAGGTATATTATGTACATTAGAAGTTGAAGGAACTACAACCGTTAATGTACTATTACAGATGGACACTCTATCTGCATGTAAAAGTTTATCATGACAACTAATACAAATGAAGTTAGAAGATATAATCTTCACAAATTTACAACAAATGCACTTAGCTTTGGTAGAACCGATGTCAGGCAGGACTGTGATCACAACAGATGCAATTCTTTCAGGTTGGGGAGCTGTCTGGGGATCCCTGACAGCACAAGGAGTTTGGAAATCTCAAGATTACCAATCAATATTTTAGAACTCTGTGCAATTCTCAGAGCTCTTCAGTTTGGCCTCTGTTGAAGAGAGAACCGTTCATTTGTTTTCAGACAGACAATATCACAATGGTAGCATTGTTATTCATCAGGGTGGGACTCACAGTCCCCCTAGCTATGAAAGAAGTATCTCAGATACTTGTTTGGGTGGAATCCAGCTCTTGTCTAATTTCTGCGGTTCCTATCCCAGGTGTAGACAATTGAGAGGCGGATTATCTCAGCCGTCAGACTTTACATCCAGGGGAGTGGTCTCTCCATCCAGATGTGTTTTCTCAGATTGTTCAGATGTGGGGTCTTCCAGAAATAGATCTGATGGCCTCTCATCTAAACAAGAAACTTCCCAGATACCTGTCCAGGTCCAGGGATTCTCAGGCGGAAGCAGTGGATGCGCTGACACTTCCTTGGTGTTATCAACCTGCTTATATCTTCCTGCCTCTAGTTCTTCTTCCGAGAGTGATCTCCAAGATCATCATGGAACAATAGTTTGTGTTGCTGGTGGCTCCAGCTTGGCCCCACAGGTTTTGGTATGCGGATCTTGTTCGGATGTCCAGTTGCCACCCTTGGCCATTTCCGTTAAGGCCGGACCTACTGTCTCAAGGTCCGTTTTTCCATCAGGATCTCAAATCATTAAATTTGAAGGTATGGAAATTGAACGCTTAGTGTTAAGTCATAGAGGTTCTCTGACTCAGTAATTTATACTATGTTACAAGCTCATAAATCTGTCTCTAGGAAGATTTATTATCGAGTTTGGAAGATTTACATTTCATGGTGTTCTTCTCATAAATTCTCTTGGCAATCTTTTAGAATTCCTAGAATTTTACAGTTTCTCCAGGATGGTTTGGATAGGGGTTTGTCTGCAAGTTCCTTGAAGGGACAAATCTCTGCTCTATCAGTTTTATTTCACAGAAAGATTGCTAAACTTCCTGATATTCACTGTTTACTGTTTTGTACAGGCTTTAGTTCATATTAAGCTCGTCATTAAATCAATTTCTCCTCCTTGGAGTCTTAATTTGGTTTTGAAGGCATTACAGGCTCCTCCGTTTGAGCCTATGCATTCTTTGGACATTAAACTACTTTCTTGGAAAGTGTTGTTCCTTTTGGCCATCTCTTCTGCTAGAAGAGTGTCTGAGCTATCTGCTCTTTCTTGTGAATCTCCTTTTCTGATGTTTCATCAGGATAAGGTGGTTTTGCAGACTTTATTTGAATTTTTACCTAAGGTTGTGAATTCTAACAACATTAGTAGAGAAATTGTTGTCCCTTCCTTGTGTCCTAATCCTAAGAATCCTTTGGAAAGATCCTTACATTCTTTGGATGTGGTAAGAGCTTTGAAATATTATGTTGAAGCTACTAAAGATTTCAGGAAGTCTTCTAATTTATTTGTTATATTTTCTGGTCCTAGGAAAGGTCAGATGGCCTCTGCTATTTCCTTGGCCTCTTGGTTAAAGCTTTTGATTCATCAAGCTTATTTAGAGTTGGGTCAAGCCCCGCCACAGAGAATTACAGCACATTCAACTAGATCAGTCTCCACTTTGTGGGCTTTTAAGAATGAAGCTTCAGTTGATCAGATTTGCAAAGCATTTACTAAATTCTACTGTTTTGATGTATTTGCTTCTTCTGAAGCAGTTTTTGGTAGAAAAGTTCTTCAGGCAGC
Organism: Bombina bombina; assembly: GCF_027579735.1. Lineage (NCBI taxonomy): Eukaryota > Metazoa > Chordata > Amphibia > Anura > Bombinatoridae > Bombina > Bombina bombina. The sequence continues at coordinate 461,121,526 of NC_069503.1, forward strand.
TGTTTCAGTTTGATTCTTTTGCTGCTATTTTAAGTTTTTCTTTTCTTCATAAGAATAACTTATATTTGAGTTGTGGATTATTTTTTCACCATTTGGCTGTTGTTTATTTTTTATCCCTCCCTCTCTAGTGACTCTTGCGTGGAGTTCCACATCTTGGGTATTTGATATCCCATACGTCATTAGCTCATGGAATCTTGCCAATTACATGAAAGAAACATAATTTATGTAAGAACTTACCTGATAAATTCATTTCTTTCATATTGGCAAGAGTCCATAGGCCCACCCTTTTTATAGTGGTTATGATTTTTTGTATAAAGCACAATTATTCCAAATTTCTTTGTTGATGCTTTTTACTCCTTTCTTTATCACCCCCACTACTTGGCTATTCGTTAAACTGAATTGTGGGTGTGGTGAGGGGTGTATTTATAGGCATTTTGAGGTTTGGGAAACTTTGCCCCTCCTGGTAGGATTGTATATCCCATACGTCACTAGCTCATGGACTCTTGCCAATATGAAAGAAATGAATTTATCAGGTAAGCTCTTACATAAATTATGTTATTTTTAGTTGGTTAGTTTCTCACCGGGGGGACAAGGCTCGCTCCAGCGAATCTGTCCTCTTGGTATCGCGGCCAGTGGGCAACAATATGCTGCCCGCATTTATCATTGCACCAGCAGTTACAGGTGCAATGCCGCCCCTTGCTATCGTGCGGCCAATTGCACGCCAGCAGAGGCTGTCAATCATCTTGGTCGGAATTGTCCAGGTGATTTTAGTCCTCCAACTAAGAGCTGGTGTGCAGGTTAGGAAGCAGCGATCTTATGACTGCTGCTTCTTAACTATCGGCTGCATCTTGCAGCTTTATAAATTTCGCCCATTGTCCCATATTTAACATTTTCTGTTTTTGTTGTGTCTGTTGCATATCAAGGTTGTATAATAACCTTATGTTAAATATAGGTCCTAACATTAAAGGCACATAATACTCATATGCTAAATCACTTGAAACTGATGCAGTATAACTATAAAAAGCTGACAGGAAAATATCACCTGAGCATCTCTATGTAAAAAAGGAAGATATTTTACCTCACAATTTCCTCAGCTCAGCAGAGGAAGTTCTGTGTAAAAAAGTTATACTCAGCTGCAGGTAAAAAAAAAAAAAAAATGAAGAAATGAACAGCAGCCAATCAGCATCAGCAGTGCTGAGGTCATGAACTCTTACTGTGATCTCATGAGATTTGACTTAACTCTCATGAGATTTCATAGTAAGCTTCCTTTACCTGATTCGTGAAATAATATGAGAGTTCACAAGGCTCATCCTTTCAGCTGTCCCAGGACAGACACACTAAAATGCTGCTTAGAAATCCTTTACAATGGGAGGTGGCTACTGAGGAACTTTTGAGGTAAAATATCTTTCTTTTTTACATAGAGATGTTCAGGTGATATTTTCTAGTTAGCTTTTTACAGCTATGCTGCAGCACTTTAAAGTGTTTAAACATTTTGGTATTATGGCCCTTTAAATAATGTGTATGTATATATGCTGATTAGCAGCAGGTAATTATTACTATTTTAAAATTCATGTCACTGGTTCAATGGTTGACTGGACTGGAGAAAGCAAAATACTTTTTTCTGTGAGTTCATATTAACAAAAACTTGAAAGTAATAAAACATGATGTTTGTACTTTAAAACTCAAGTCACATCTCTTCACCAAGCAAAAGCAGTGAAGCCCATTGCCTGTAAAATCAGAAACCCTGAGGTGAAAGCAAAGCAATTATTTAAGGTTTCATTCACTTAAATTGCTTGTAGCCTTTGTACTGGCTAAACTAGCTCTGTCTGCTCTGAACTAAAATTTGAAATAAAGATTTTAGGCCAAGTTCAAGGCAAGGACCTAAAGAATTCATTCATATGTTCAGTAATGGTCAAGCATAGCAAATATATAAACAACGCTAGCATACAGTATACAGACAATAGCATGTACGTACAAACATACCCATGTATAAATCCTCTCAAACCCAGTCAGAGTAAACATACAAGCAAAATTAAATTGTGCATGACCTTCTGGTCAATGTGTTTTCTCATACAACCCATCACCCATAACAGAAATAAACATAGATGAAAAAAACATTGTATTGCAGCTTTTGGTTTTTTTTTGTAATTATTATTTTTTTTTTAACAATTTCAAAACTATTTTTGCTTCTAAGTTGGGAAATACAAACACTAAACAATTAAATAAACTATAAAAAAACAGGACGATCCCCAAGCTTTTTAAAAAAATCATTTTTACAAGGCTTTTTTACATACATTCAGGGTAGCAAAGGCTACACAGTTAAAGCAGAAGTATTACTTGACTATTAAATCAATATTGATGACGACTGCGATCACATTGATTTTTTTCACTTAACCAATAATATTAATTAACTCATGGTTTGTGCAATTAATAATATCTTATAGTTTTGAATCATTTTATAAATTATATTTTAATATGCTTTATTGTGGTTAGAATGTTCAAAGGTAGTAATCCCTGCACTTTCATATGAAAGACACATCACCAATCATCTGTACAGTAAGGGTAAGCTCACTTTTTTAAAACATTTCATGCAGGAAGAGCTTTGCAGGTGTGATGAGCCTTAAATTAACATTTTTTGCTACACACAGTGACCCTTTGAACATAGGGCCCAGAATCAGCAGTGGCTTGTATGACACAAATTACGTTTTCACTGATAAACACCACCCCACCAGCTTTCTGAGCCAGGCATGATGTTTGATTCCTGATGCTATGATGTATGCTGCTGAAATAATAATAACATTTACTAGAAGCATTTTTGATAATGTAAGTATATTGCAAAAATACTTCTTTTTAAAATTGAAATGTATTCATGTAAATTGAAATTTTGACTTTCCTATCCTCTTTTGTAAGACCATTTTAACCTGTTTTCAGTTAGGTTTTCTTACCCCATTTAGGGGTTAAACACAACACACACACACTCATAGTACATTATTAAATATTGTGGGGACCCCTAAAAATGTTAAATGTACCTCCTCCCTGGGTGGTCCCGACCGCAGTTGAATAGCCCTGGTGTAAGATATATAAATGTTCTTTTTCAACAAAGGATATAAAGAGTATGAAGTAAGGGGTCTATTACAATTGATTGGCAGTGGCTTTTTCACCTCTTTATGGGCCAAAAAAAGCTGCTTTTTAATTTGGCACAATCTCAATTTTGTCTGATTCCTGTACATGCAAACGGCTTTTTGGATCCTCAATAAAAGTTCTATTTCTCCTATGGGAAACCCATTGTAAACTGTCTCCATCCTCACAACTACTAAATCATCTGATAATGGCCCATATTTATCAAGCTCCGTACGGAGCTTGAAGGGCCGTGTTTCTGGCGAGTCTTCAGACTTGTCAGAAACACAAGTTATGAAGCAGCGGTCTACGATCGGGTTGATTGACACCTCCCTGCTGGCGGCCGCGAGTCAGCAGATGCTGCTGGTGCAATGTTAAATGCGGAGAGCGTATTGCTCTCCGCATTTAGCGAGGTCTTGCGGACCTGATCCGCACTGTCGGATTAGGTCCGCAAGACCTTTGATAAATAGAGGCCTTAGGCTGTCAGGATGGTCAGATTATGCACCATTTTTTTCTCACTATATTGATGTTTTTTCAACATTGACAAGTATTTTTCCCCAATATTTAAAGGGACAGCTCACTGTAAAATAGATTTTCCCTAATTGTGTTCCCCATGACTTGTTATACCAGCTGCAGCGTATAAAATGTATGAGAAATTGCTTGTTTATACTTCTTTTTGCATAAGAAATAGCTGGATTTGCTCTTTGAAACCACAGCCCATCAAAGTAGGCTAATCGTGCAGACAGATCAGATCTCATTATCTTATCACTCAAATGCTTCCCTTTCTTATCTCTGTCTCTGTACAATACTTAGGGGCATATTTATCAAAGTGTCAACTATGTTGCATTCGCCAGCAACAATACGCTCGCCTAACATCACCAAACATTGCGGCCGCTTTCCTTATTTATAAAAAAAGTCGACAAAAACACGCGCACCAAGTACGGGGCGATAAGCATCGGACTGTTGTTAACTAGCAGTCATCGATCTTGCATCTATTCAGCTTTTTCCCAACTTTATTTTTACCATTTCACTAAACGCTGCCACTATACTAAAAAGTTTAACCCCTATCCCGTCACTCCCCCACATCGCCGCAACCTAAATAAAGTTATTAACCCCTATCCCGCCACTCCCCAACATTGCCGCAACCTAAATAAAGTTATTAACCCCTATTCTGCCACTCCCTGAACCACCGCCACTAAATAAACGTATTAACCCCTAAACCTCTGGCCTCCCACATTACCACCACTAACTAAACCTATTAACCCCTAAACCGTCAGCCCCCCACATCGCAAAAAAATAAATTAAGCTATTAACCCCTAAACCTAACAACTCCTTAACTTTAAATAAAAATTACAACATCCCTATCTTCAAATAAATTAAAACTTACCTGTAAAATTAAAATAAACTCATTTTAAACTATTAATTAACCTACCCTAACTATTATACTACAATTAAATTAAACTACCAATTAAATAAACTAAATTACATATTAAAAAACCTAACCCTACTAAAATTATTGAAATATACAATTAAACATTCTTACAAAGTTCTAAATTTTAAAAAAAAACTCACTAAGTTACAAAAACAAAAACACTAAATTACGAAAAATAACAAACCAAATTATCAAAAATAAAAAAAAATACACCTAATCTAATAGCCCTATCAAAATAAAATAAAAAAAAAAAAAAAAAAAAACCTAGCCTACAATAAACTATCAAGGGCCCTTTGTGGGACATTGCTCCAAAGATAACAGCTCTTTTACCTGGCAAAAAAAATACAAACACCCCCCCCCAACAGTAAAACCCACCACCTAACCAACCCCCCCAAATAAAGGGCATTTAGCTCTTTTACTGCCCAGACCCTAATCTAAAAATAAATCCCACCCAAAAAAACCTTAAAAAAACCTAACACTAACCCCGACGATCCACTTACAGTTTTTTGAAGACCCGACATCCATCCTCATCCGCTTGAAGGATCCATCCAGCCAGCGAAGTCATCATCCAGGCAGCAAGAAGTCTTAATCCAGACGGCTTCTTCTATCTTCATCCAGCCGGCAAAGTCTTCATCCAGGCGGCCACTTCTATCTTCATCCAGTCGTCGCGGAGTGGGTCCATCCTGAAGACATCCTGTGCGAAGCATCCTCTTCATACGGTCACCGCCGTACACTGATTCTTCAATGCAAGTGACGCACTCCAAGATGGCGTCTCTTGCATTCCTATTAGATGAAAGATTTCAATCAGCCAATAGGAATTAGAGCTGCTAAAATCCTATTGGCTGTTCCAATCAGCCAATAGGATTGAGCTCTCATCCTATTGATTGGCTGTTCCAATCAGTAATAGGGGGGTCAGACCATCTCACAAACTGTGGGCACAGGGTACCTCCTTTTGCAGACATGTAATATGATTCACATTTTTTTTTCTGAGTTAAATGTTAAAAAAAAAAAAAGTATCAAATTCAACTTTTTTTTTTGGGGGGGGGGGTCCCTTCTTAGATTCTTGCACCTGGGCCCTGTGGTTTCTAGTTACGCCTCTGGTGACTCCCCCACCCACCCAAACAATGAAAAACTGAAGAAAACATCACAAAACAAAAAACATTATTTTGTCTCCTTTAATCCTCCTTTTGATACATAGTACCAGAGAGAAAGCAATCATTTCCATTAAAGAGACATTCCAGGCCCCTAAAGCACTTTTCCACCATTCATAGGAATTTAAACTGGTACCTTTCAATTAAGACCTAACTGAGAGGACCGAAACATCTCAATCAACTATATAAACAAGATGGAGCCACAAGCAAAATAAAATGAAACCTTTTCCCTGCTGTGTCCCTAGAGACAGAAATGTATATTTCTCTTTTATTTGATAATAGCAACATCCTCAGTATTTTCATAGTATTTGAATTGTATTCCAGGATTTGCTTGTCTTCAGGGTACAGAAATTGTAATAAAGTCTTGTAAGTGTCTTATAAAAGTTTTCATGTTAAATAGATTTTAGAAATAATATTTTTTATTTTTTTCTGGAAAAAGATTTCCCCCCAATTTTTCTATTATTTTTTTTAGGGCCTTCCCATCTCTATTTAAGATCAGCATTAAATATAGTTTTAACATATACATAACTTAATTATTAATATAGTTCAGTTGTATAGTGGAGATGAAAGACGGTTACATAGTTAAGAGATCAAGAGAAATTATACTTTTTATCTGATGCTTTCTTAATGTATAATAAAGCATCTGGTGAAATAAAGCTTCACATCTGTATGATGGTTGTAAAAAGGGATAATTTGACTAAAATCAGCATTTTGCATACACTTAATTTATGCAGTTGGAAAATATTACCCTCAACAATACTAAAAGAGGTTTAACTGTCTTCCATTGATCAGAAATAGAACTTCTGTAATCTAATTTACAATATGAGATGTAGCATTATTTTGCCAGTGTAAAAAGATTAAAAAAGCTTCTTAAATATCTATGAAAAGTCTGTGAAACACAAAATATGGCATAAATGTATAGCTGCCTATTTTCTCATGTTGCATGCAACAGATTCTGCTGCAAACTAAAAAAATATATATAAAGCATGCAGCATAATCACAGTGGGAAAAATTTGGGCTAAAATCTGCAAAATCTAGGTGCAATAGAAAAATCATACGGCTAGATTATGAGTTTTGTGGTAAGAGCTGCTTGGTGCTAACTTGCAAGTTATTGCCACCGCTCACCTCCCTCTAGCGCTACTATTACAGGTTTACAAAAACCCGGCGTTAGCAGGCAATATTGCAGCGTAAAGAAAAATTGAGCTCCATACAATGAAATAAATTACATTAATTAAATACAATTAACTAAATTACAAAAACAAACAAACACTAAATTACACAAAATAAAAAAGAAATGATCAAATATTTAAATTAATTACACCTAATCTAATAGCCCTATCAAAATAAAAAAGCCCCCCCCAAAAAAAAAAAAAACCCTAGCCTAAACTAAACTACCAATGGCCCCAAAGAAATCAGCTCTTTTACCTGAAAAAAAAAATACAAACAACCCCCCAACAGTAAAACCCACCACCCACACAACTAACCCCCCCAAATAAAATCCTATCTAAAAACCTAACCTCCCCATTGCCCTGAAAAGGGCATTTGGATGGGTATTGCCCATAAAAGGGCATTTAGCTCTTTTTCCGCCCAAACCCTAATTTAAAAATAAAACCCACCCAATAAACCCTTAATAAAACCTAACACTAACCCCCGAATATCCACTTACAGTTTTTTGAAGACCCGACATCCATCCTCAAAGAAACGGCAGAAGTCTTCATCCAAGCGGCAAGAAGTCCTCGATGAAGTCGGGAGAAGTCGGGAGAAGTCTTCATCCAAGCGGGCCAAAGTCTTCATCCAAGCCAGCAGAAGTCTTCATCCAGACGGCATATTCTATCTTTATCCATCCGGCGCGGAGTGGCTCCATCTTCAAGACATCCGGCGTAGAGCATCCTCTTCTTACGACGGCGACTGAAGAATGAAGGTCCAAAGATGGCGTCCCTTGAATTCCGATTGGATCAGCCAATAGGATTGAAGCTCAATCCTATTGACTGATTGCATCAGCCAATAGGATTTTTTTACCTTTAATTCCGATTGGCTGATAGAATTCTATCATACAATCAGAATTCAAGGGACGCCATCTTGGATTACTGGAGTAGCTGGAGAGGAGGAGTTTATATAGGGAGGTGCAAACATGAATACTAGAAATCCTTAAAGGCGTAGTAGATATGACAGGACGCCCCCCAAAAAGGAGCCGCTCAGCGGATCAAGGATGAGGCCTGTCAGGATTCCTTCTGTGGAATAGTGAGACGAGTCTGGGAGCAGATAAATTCGAGGAAGGTTCCCATGAATCCTCTTCAGGTCCATAACCTCTCCAGCGTACAAGATACTGAAGTACACCTCTACGATACCTAGAGTCCAGGATACTGTGTACCTCGTATTCCACATCGGCGAGAGGTGGGGAAGGCGGAGTTGATGATAAAAGTGTTGGACGAATAGGGTTGATACGTGGTTTGAGCAAGGAGACATGGAAAGTCAGGTATATGCGGAAGGTAGATGGAAGCTTAAGGGTTACAGCATTTGGATTAATTATCTTGATTACTTCATACGGTCCTATAAAAAGAGGGCTGATTTTTTTTGAAGGGGTATGTAATCTGAGATTCTTGGTAGATAACCAGACTTGGTCTCCATGTTGATAAACTGGAGGAGCCCTGTGTTTCCTATCGTAATATAATTTCTCTTGTTAAGTGTATCCAGTCCACGGATCATCCATTACTTATGGGATATTAACTCCTCCCCAACAGGAAGTGCAAGAGGATTCACCCAGCAGAGCTGCTATATAGCTCCTCCCCTAACTGCCATTACCAGTCATTCTCTTGCACCCAACGAATAGATAGGATGTGTGAGAGGACTGTGGTGATTATACTTAGTTTCATACCTTCAATCAAAAGTTTGTTATTTTATAATAGTACCGGAGTGTGTTATTCCTTCTCTGGTAGAATTTGAAGAAGAATCTACCTGAGTTTTTCTATGATTTTAGCCGGAGTAGTTAAGATCATATTGCTGTTTCTCGGCCATCTGAGGAGAGGTAAACTTCAGATCAGGGGACAGCGGGCAGATTAATCTGCAAAGAGGTATGTAGCAGCTTATTATTTTCTGACAATGGAATTGATGAGAAAATTCTGCCATACCGATATAATGTAAACTCAGCCTTAAATGCAGTAGCAGCAACTGGTATCAGGCTGTCACGTATGTATATTTTACACTTCAGTATTCTGGGGAATGGCACTTCACTGGAATTATACTGTATGCATAAAACTTTAGCCTAATTTGCAGGGACTAGCAACAGGCTTTTTAATAACACTCAATTTATTAATGTTAAACGTTTTTTGCTGGCATGTAAAATCGTTTAATTTTCTGAGGTACTGGGTGAAAAAATGTTTTGGGCACTATTTTTTTCCACTTGGCAGTCGTTTTATTTAATTTATGACAGTTTACTGATCTCTCTCACTGTTATGTGTGAGGGGGAGGGGCCTTTTTTGGTGCTTTTGCTACGCATCAAAAAATTCAGTCAGAAGTTTATTGTCTTCCCTGCATGATCCGGTTCATCTCTACAGAACTCAGGGGTCTTCAAAACTTGTTTTGAGGGAGGTAATCACTCACAGCAGAGCTGTGAGATTGTAGTTGACTGTGATAAAAAAAAAAAAAACGTTTATTTCTGTATTTTTTTTTTTTTCTGCTATCAGGGTTAGTTATCCTTTGCTAATGGGAGCAATCCTTTGCTAAAATTGTGTTTTTTACAAAGATTTGATGCTATAACTTTTCAGTTTATTAATTTTCAACTGTCATAACTTTTTCTGTGCTTCTTATAGGCACAGTACGTTTTCATATTATAGTAAATTACTTGAAAAGTATTTCCAAGTTGCTAGTTTATTTGCTAGTGTGTTAAACATGTCTGATTCAGAGGAAGATATCTGTGCTATATGTGCTAAAGCCAAAGTGGAGCCCAATAGAAATTTATGTACTAACTGTATTGATGCTACTTTAAATAAAAGTCAATCTGTACAAATTGAACATATTTCACCAAACAACGAGGGGAGAGTTATGCCGACTAACTCGCCTCACGTGTCAGTACCTGCATCTCCCGCTCGGGAGGTGCGTGATATTGTAGCGCCGAGTACATCTGGGCGGCCATTACAAATCACATTACAGGATATGGCTACTGTTATGACTGAAGTTTTGGCTAAATTACCAGAACTAAGAGGTAAGCGTGATCACTCTGGGGTGAGAACAGAGTGCGCTGATAATATTAGGGCCATGTCAGACACTGCGTCACAATTTGCAGAACATGAGGACGGAGAGCTTCATTCTGCGGGTGACGGTTCTGATCCAAACAAACTGGATTCAGATATTTCAAATTTTAAATTTAAGCTGGAAAACCTCCGTGTCTTACTAGGGGAGGTGTTAGCGGCTCTGAATGATTGTAACACAGTTGCAATACCAGAGAAAATGTGTAGGTTGGATAAATATTTTGCGGTACCGGCGAGTACTGACGTTTTTCCTATACCTAAGAGACTTACTGAAATTGTTACTAAGGAGTGGGATAGACCCGGTGTGCCGTTCTCACCCCCTCCGATATTTAGAAAGATGTTTCCAATAGACGCCACCACACGGGACTTATGGCAAACGGTCCCTAAGGTGGAGGGAGCAGTTTCTACTTTAGCTAAGCGTACCACTATCCCGGTGGAGGATAGCTGTGCCTTTTCAGATCCAATGGATAAAAAGTTAGAGGGTTACCTTAAGAAAATGTTTGTTCAACAAGGTTTTATATTGCAACCTCTTGCATGCATTGCGCCTGTCACGGCTGCAGCAGCATTTTGGTTTGAGTCTCTGGAAGAGACACTTGAATCAGCTCCATTAGATGAGATTACACACAAGCTTAAAGCCCTTAAGTTAGCTAACTCATTTATTTCAGATGCCGTAGTACATTTAACTAAACTTACGGCTAAGAATTCCGGATTCGCCATTCAGGCACGCAGAGCACTGTGGCTAAAATCCTGGTCAGCTGACGTTACTTCTAAATCTAAATTGCTTAATATACCTTTCAAAGGGCAGACCTTATTCGGGCCCGGGTTGAAAGAAATTATCGCTGACATTACAGGAGGTAAAGGCCATGCCCTGCCTCAAGACAGAGCCAAACCTAAGGCTAGACAGTCTAATTTTCGTTCCTTTCGTAATTTCAAAGCAGGAGCAGCATCAACTTCCTCTGCACCAAAACAGGAAGGAGCTGTTGCTCGCTACAGACAAGGCTGGAGACCTAACCAGTCCTGGAACAAGGGCAAGCAGGCCAGGAAACCTGCTGCTGCCCCTAAGACAGCATGAATCGAGGGCCCCCGATCCGGGAACGGATCTAGTGGGGGGCAGACTTTCTCTCTTCGCCCAGGCTTGGGCAAGAGATGTCCAGGATCCCTGGGCGTTAGAGATCATATCTCAGGGATACCTTCTAGACTTCAAATTCTCTCCCCCAAGAGGGAGATTTCATCTGTCAAGGTTGTCAACAAACCAAATAAAGAAAGAGGCGTTTCTACGCTGCGTACAAGATCTTTTATTAATGGGAGTGATCCATCCGGTTCCGCGGTCGGAACAAGGACAAGGGTTTTACTCAAATCTGTTTGTGGTTCCCAAAAAAGAGGGAACTTTCAGGCCAATCTTGGATTTAAAGATCCTAAACAAATTCCTAAGAGTTCCATCGTTCAAAATGGAAACTATTCGGACAATTTTACCCATGATCCAAAAGGGTCAGTACATGACCACAGTGGATTTAAAGGATGCTTACCTTCACATACCGATTCACAAAGATCATTACCGGTATCTAAGGTTTGCCTTTCTAGACAGGCATTACCAGTTTGTAGCTCTTCCATTCGGATTGGCTACGGCTCCGAGAATCTTCACAAAGGTTCTGGGTGCTCTTCTGGCGGTACTAAGACCGCGAGGAATTGCGGTAGCTCCGTACCTAGACGACATTCTGATACAAGCTTCAAGCTTTCAAACTGCCAAGTCTCATACAGAGTTAGTACTGGCATTTCTAAGGTCGCATGGATGGAAGGTGAACGAAAAGAAGAGTTCTCTCTTTCCACTCACAAGAGTTCCCTTCTTGGGGACTCTTATAGATTCTGTAGAAATGAAGATTTACCTGACAGAAGACAGGTTAACAAAGCTTCAAAATGCATGCCGTGTCCTTCATTCCATTCAACACCCGTCAGTAGCTCAATGCATGGAGGTGATCGGCTTAATGGTAGCAGCAATGGACATAGTACCCTTTGCACGTCTACATCTCAGACCGCTGCAATTGTGCATGCTAAGTCAGTGGAATGGGGATTACTCAGACTTGTCCCCTACTCTGAATCTGGATCAAGAGACCAGAAATTCTCTTCTATGGTGGCTTTCTCGGCCACATCTGTCCAGGGGGATGCCATTCAGCAGGCCGGACTGGACAATTGTAACAACAGACGCCAGCCTACTAGGTTGGGGCGCTGTCTGGAATTCTCTGAAGGCTCAGGGACAATGGAATCAGGAGGAGAGTCTCCTACCAATAAACATTCTGGAATTGAGAGCAGTTCTCAATGCCCTTCTGGCTTGGCCCCAGTTAACAACTCGGGGGTTCATCAGGTTTCAGTCGGACAACATCACGACTGTAGCTTACATCAACCATCAGGGAGGGACAAGAAGCTCCCTAGCAATGATGGAAGTATCAAAGATAATTCGCTGGGCAGAGTCTCACTCTTGCCACCTGTCAGCAATCCACATCCCGGGAGTGGAGAACTGGGAGGCGGATTTCTTAAGTCGTCAGTCTTTTCATCCGGGGGAGTGGGAACTTCATCCGGAGGTCTTTGCCCAAATACTTCGACGTTGGGGCAAACCAGAGATAGATCTCATGGCGTCTCGACAGAATGCCAAGCTTCCTCGTTACGGGTCCAGATCCAGGGATCCGGGAGCGGTTCTGATAGATGCTTTGACAGCACCTTGGACCTTCGGGATGGCTTATGTGTTTCCACCCTTCCCGATGCTTCCTCGATTGATTGCCAGAATCAAACAGGAGAGAGCATCAGTGATTCTAATAGCGCCTGCATGGCCACGCAGGACTTGGTATGCAGATCTAGTGGACATGTCATCCTGTCCACCTTGGTCGCTACCTCTGAAACAGGACCTTCTGATCCAGGGTCCCTTCAAACATCAAAATCTAATTTCTCTGAAGCTGACTGCTTGGAAATTGAACGCTTGATTTTATCAAAACGTGGTTTTTCTGAGTCAGTTATTGATACCTTAATACAGGCTAGGAAGCCTGTTACCAGAAAGATTTACCATAAGATATGGCGCAAATACTTATATTGGTGCGAATCCAAGAGTTACTCATGGAGTAAGGTTAGGATTCCGAGGATATTGTCTTTTCTACAAGAAGGTTTAGAAAAGGGTTTATCCGCTAGTTCCTTAAAGGGACAGATTTCAGCTCTGTCCATTCTTTTACACAAATGTCTGTCAGAAGTTCCGGACGTTCAAGCTTTTTGTCAGGCTTTAGCTAGGATCAAGCCTGTGTTTAAAACTGTTGCTCCACCATGGAGTTTGAACTTAGTTCTTAATGTTTTACAGGGGGTTCCGTTTGAACCCCTTCATTCCATTGATATCAAGTTGTTATCTTGGAAAGTTCTGTTTTTAATGGCGATTTCCTCGGCTCGAAGAGTCTCTGAGTTATCTGCCTTACATTGTGATTCTCCTTATCTGATTTTTCATTCAGACAAGGTAGTTCTGCGTACTAAACCTGGGTTCCTACCTAAGGTGGTCACTAACAGGAATATCAATCAAGAGATTGTGGTTCCATCTTTGTGTCCTAATCCTTCTTCGAAAAAGGAACGTCTGCTACACAATCTAGATGTAGTCCGTGCCCTGAAATTTTATCTACAGGCAACTAAGGATTTTTGACAAACGTCTTCCCTGTTTGTCGTTTATTCTGGTCAGAGGAGAGGTCAAAAAGCTTCGGCTACCTCTCTCTCCTTTTGGCTTCGTAGCATAATACGGTTAGCCTATGAGACTGCTGGACAGCAGCCTCCTGAAAGAATTACAGCACATTCTACTAGAGCTGTGGCTTCCACTTGGGCCTTTAAGAATGAGGCTTCTGTTGAACAGATTTGCAAGGCTGCAACTTGGTCTTCTCTTCATACTTTTTCCAAATTTTACAAATTTGACACTTTTGCTTCTTCGGAGGCTGTTTTTGGGAGAAAGGTTCTTCAGGCAGTGGTTCCTTCCGTATAAAGAGCCTGCCTGTCCCTCCCGTCATCCGTGTACTTTAGCTTTGGTATTGGTATCCCATAAGTAATGGATGATCCGTGGACTGGATACACTTAACAAGAGAAAACATAATTTATGCTTACCTGATAAATTTATTTCTCTTGTAGTGTATCCAGTCCACGGCCCGCCCTGTCACTTTAAGGCAGGTAATTTTTCCATTAAACTACAGTCACCACTGTACCCTATGGTTTTCCTTTCTCTGCATGTTTTCGGTCGAATGACTGGTAATGGCAGTTAGGGGAGGAGCTATATAGCAGCTCTGCTGGGTGAATCCTCTTGCACTTCCTGTTGGGGAGGAGTTAATATCCCATAAGTAATGGATGATCCGTGGACTGGATACACTACAAGAGAAATAAATTTATCAGGTAAGCATAAATTATGTTTTTTGACGGTCTTGAGCCATCTTAATGTTCTCTTGTAGAAGCTGGAAACCTTGTTTCAGGTCATTTAATTTATCAGTGACGAGAGGACAAGGTGAATCAACATTTGGGTAGAGGTGGAAGGTAGGTTGAAACCCATAATTGGCAAAGAATGGAGTTACCTTAGTCGAGGAGCTAACAGTATTGTTAAAAGCAAACTCTGCCATAGGTAAAAGTGAACACCAATCATCCTGTTGTTGAGAACAGTGACATCTGATATACTGCTCGAGCCACTGATTTGTTTTCTCTGTTTGTCCGTTTGTTTGCGGGTGGAAAGCAGTGCTGAAACAATGATTTATCTGAAGGTCTTTAGTTAAGTGGGTCCAAAACCTGGAAGTAAACTGGGAACCCCTGTCAGTGGTTATACTGTTAGGAAGTCCATGTCTTGAGTAATTCTCAAAATTGAATAGAAATGATTTGTTGTAATAAAATATCAATATTCCACAAAATGTATATATATATATTTTTTATTTTTTTTAAGGCTTGGTATTATGTAATAATCTGTCTAACAATGCAGTCTCAAATATGATTCTCATACAATATGTAAACCTGAGAATACAGAATCTCATCATAGACTGCTGGATTTAGTGTTGTAAAACTGCAACTATAAAGTATATGTTACTGTTGCTTTAAGGATACATCCAATACTCAGAGTAGCATGCAACAAAGGAACAGTTACCATAGCATATCATAATTCATTTAGACTAGGCAACTTACTAAGTGGAGACTGATGAGGGTCAGGATCTTGATACAAGCTGACTGTTGTTTACAAATAAGCAGCGTGGAGAGAGGGAGTGGTTTCCTGAGAGCAGATGATGATGCCACAAATCTCAAAGTTGGAGCTCAGTGAAATAAACTGAGACACAGAGAAATTATTTACAAGAGTTTGAGGATAAAATATGTACAAGTCAAAATCAACAATCACCACAATAGGTAAGTAGGTATGAATGCTGGTAAGTATACTTGCAAACTTGTAAGGGGAGTTGCTGAGTAGATCCGTTGAGCCAGAGGGATGCAGCAGAGCTGGCTCTGAGGGCTGAGAGTTGAATCCACAGGTGCTGAATCACAGGCAAGCTGGAAATGCAGGATTCTGAAGAAAAACACTTCCTTCAAAAAACAGTGACAAACTAGGCAAATAGTTTTGAATAACTTCTGTACCACAGTACAGGTAGAATTTCAAATAGAAAAAAAGGTCAACTTAAATAACCTTAGCAAAGTAGAATCCAAAATGGATAGGCTAAGAATACTTGTCTGCTATGAAACAAAATACCAAGCAATGAGTAGCTGGAGAGGAGGAGTTTATATAGGGAGGTGCAAACATGAATACTAGAAATCCTTAAAGGTGTAGTAGATATGACAGCGCCGGATGGATGAAGATAGAAGATGCCATCTGGATGATGACTTCTGCCGGCTTGGATGAAGACTTCGGCCCACTTGGATGAAGACTTCTCCCGGCTTCGTTGAGGACTTCTTGACGCTTGGTGTAGTAGATATGACAGCGCCGGATGGATGAAGATAGAAGATGCCATCTGGATGATGACTTCTGCCGGCTTGGATGAAGACTTCGGCCCACTTCGATGAAGACTTCTGCCACTTCGTTGAGGATGGATGTCGGGTCTTCAAAAACTGTAAGTGGATCTTCGGGGGTTTGTGTTAGGTTTTATTAAGGGTTTATTGGGTGGGTTTTATTTTTAGATTAGGGTTTGGGCGGAAAAAGAGCTAAATGTCCTTTTAAGGGCAATGCCCATCCAAATGCCCTTTTCAGGGCAATGGGGAGCTTAGGTTTTTAGATAGGATTTTATTTGGGGGGTTTGGTTGTGTGGGTGGTGGGTTTTACTGTTGGGGGGTTGTTTGTATTTTTTTTTACAGGTAAACAAGCTGATTTCTTTGGGGCAATGCCCAGCAAAAGGCCATTTTAAGGGGTTTTGGCAGTTTAGTTTAGGCTAGGTTTTGTTTTTTATTTTGGGGAGGTTTTTTTTATTTTGATAGGGCTATTAGATTAAGTGTAATTAGTTTAAATATTTGATCATTTCTTTTTTATTTTGTGTAATTTAGTGGGGGTTTTTTGTAATTTAGTTAATTGTATTTAATTAATGTAATGTATTTAATTGTAGTGTAAGGTTAGGTGTTAGTGTAAGACAGGTTAGGATTTATTTTACAGGTAAATTTGTATTTATTTTAGCTAGGTAGTTAGTAAATAGTTAATAACTATTTACTAACTAGTCTACCTAGTTAAAATAAATACAAACTTACCTGTGAAGTAAAAGTAAAACCATACATCTAGATTTAGAGTTCTGTTGCCAAAGGGGTGCGTTAGCTACGCGTGCTTTTTTCCCCTCGCACCTTTTAAATACAGCTGGTATTTAGAGTTCACTGAAGGGCTGCGTTAGGCTCCAAAAAGGGAGCGTAGAGCATGATTTACCGCCACTGCAACTCTCAATACCAGCGGTGCTTACGGACGCGGCCAGCTTCAAAAACGTGCTCGTGCACGATTCCCCCATAGGAAACAATGGGGTCGTTTGAGCTGAAAAAAAACCTAACACCTGCAAAAAAGCAGCGTTCAGCTCCTAACGCAGCCCCATTGTTTCCTATGGGGAAACACTCCCTAAGTCTGCACCTAACACCCTAACATGTACCCCGAGTCTAAACACCCCTAATCTTACACTTATTAACCCCTAATCTGCCGCCCCCGCTATCGCTGACCCCTGCATATTATTATTAACCCCTAATCTGCCGCTCTGTACACCGCTGCAACCTACGTTATCCCTATGAACCCCTAATCTGCTGCCCCTAACCCCCGCCGACCCCTATATTATATTTATTACCCCTTAATCTGCCCCCCCAACGTCGCCGCTACCTACCTACAATTATTAACCCCTAATCTGCCGACCGGACCTCACCGCTACTCTAATAAATGTTTTAACCCCTAAAGCTAAGTCTAACCCTGACCCTAACACCCCCCTAAGTTAAATATAATTTTTATCTAACGAAATAAATTAAATCTTATTAAATAATTTATTCCTATTTAAAGCTAAATACTTACCTGTAAAATAAACCCTAATATAGCTACAATATAAATAATAATTATATTGTAGCTATTTTAGGATTAATATTTATTTTACAGGCAACTTTGTATTTATTTTAACCAGGTACAATAGCTATTACATAGTTAATAACTATTTAATAGCTACCTAGTTAAAATTATTACAAAATTACCTGTAAAATAAATCCTAACCTAAGTTACAATTAAACCTAACACTACACTATCAATAAATAAATTAAATACAAATACCTACAAATAAATACACTAACTAAAGTACAAAAAATAAAAAAAGAACTAAGTTACAAAAAATAAAAAAATAATTTACAAACATTATAAAAATATTACAACAATTTTAAGCTAATTACACCTACTCTAAGCCCCCTAATAAAATAACAAAGCCCCCCAAAATAAAAAAAATGCCCTACCCTATTCTAAAATAAAAATTGAAAAGCTCTTTTACCTTACCAGCCCTTAAAAGGGCCTTTTGCGGGGCATGCCCCAAAGAATTCTGCTCTTTTGCCTGTAAAAAAAACCATACACTCCTGGCTTTTCTCTGCGGCTGGAGTTTTGTTGTTAGAGTTCTAACGCTCACTTCAGCCAAGACTCTAAATACCGGCGTTAGAAAGATCCCATTGAAAAGATAGGATACGCAATTGACGTAGGGGGATCTGCAGTATGGAAAAATCGCGGCTGGAAAGTGAGTGTTAGACCCTTTCCTGACTGACTCTAAATACCAGCGGGCAGTAAAAACCAGCGTTAGGACCCCCTAATGCTGGTTTTGACGGCTAACGCAGAACTTTAAATCTAGGCGTAAGATAGCTACAATGTAACTATTGGTTATATTGTAGCTAACTTAGGGTTTATTTCACAGATAATAAGTATTTAGTTTTAAATAATAATCTTTTAGTTATTAATAGTAGGTTTTATTTAGATTTATTTAGATTTATTTTAATTACATTAAAGTTAGTGGTTGTTAGGGTTAGACTTTAGGGTTAGGTTAGGTTTAGGAGTTAATAACTATAGTGGCGGCGATTTTGGGGGCAGCAGATTAGGGGTTAATAACAGTAATGTAGGTTGTGACAATGTTAGGGACAGCAGATTAGGGGTTAATAATATTTAACTAGTGTTTGCGATGCTGGGTTAATATGTTTATTTGAGTGGTGGTGATGTCCGCAGCGGCAGATTAAGGGTTAATATTTTAGTTATAGTGTTTGAGATGCGGGAGGGCCTCGGTTTAGGGATGTTAGTGTACTTTTTAGCATTTTAATTATGAGTTTTATGTTACGGCTTTGTAGCGTAAAACCCATAACTACTGACTTTAAGTTTACGGTATGGATCTTGACAGTATAGGCTGTACCGCTCACTTTTTGGCCTCCCAGGCAAACTCGTAATACTGGCGCTGTGGAAGTCCCATTGAAAAAGGACTTTTTGAAAGCTGCGGTAGTTACGTTGCGTTATGGCCAAAAAAGTGTGCGGTGCAGCTAGACCTGCAAGACTCGTAATACCAGCAGTAGTGAAAAAGAGTCATAAATCTGCTTTTTCACTCATACCGCAAAACTCGTAATCTAGCCGATAGTTAGCAAAATAAATAAAGTACTTGTTTTAATGAAGGAAAATGTAATGGCACAACAAAGAAAGCTACAAAATATCGGACAAAACGTAGTACTGTAGTACCTATCCTTTATCATTGATTCTTTTCAACAGGGGTAAATTCCTACAAAAAAATAGTGTGGGAACTCACCAAGACTTCCTCCCCACAAACAATTAATATTTTTATATACACTTAGACACTATATTTAAATGTATATAATCTAGACATTTTGGTTAATGAAAGCAAATTATATCCAATAAAGAGTTTAATAACTGCTTTTGGGCCTGAGACTCCTCCTCTTCACAGAGTCTCTCTCACTTAAGGTGCAATAGTCCTATTTCTACTGAGGAGAGCTAAATAACCCCAAGCCACACAGATACGTAAGCACTGTGTGTTCCACACAGTCAGATAGATTATGAGTTTTGAGCGCTATAGGGAAATTAACGAACACAACAGAAGTGGCGTTATTTAATCCCCTATAGCGCTGCCATTACAAGTTTTAAAAAACAGTCTTGTGCGTGTGATATGGTTGCATTGAGCTCCATACCGCACCAAAAACAAGCGCTGATTTGACGTGCTTGTGCATGCTTTCCCCATAGACATCAATGGGGAGAGTGGGTCAGAATAAAACACCTGCAATCATGGAAAGGAAAGCTCCGTAACGCAACCCCATTGATGTCTATGGGGAAAAAGAAAATTAAACCAAACACCCTAACATAAACCCTGAGTCTAAACACCCATAATCTGCTGTCCCTGACATCGCTGACGCCTGCCTACAGCTATTAACCCCTAATCTGCCGCTCCCGATATCTTCGCCACCTAAGTAAAGGTATTAACCCCTAATCTGCCGCTCCCAATATCACTGCCACTATACTAAAGTTATTAACCCCTATTCCGCTGCTCCCCAACATTGCCGCAACTAAATAAAGCTATTAACCCCTAAATATCTGGCCTCCCACATCACTACCACTAAATAAACCTATTAATCCCTAAACTGCCAGCCCCCCATATTGCAACAACCTAAATTAAACTATTAACCCCTAACCTAACCCTAACGCCTAACACCCCCTAACTTTACCATAATTAAAAAACAGCTGAATAAAACTTACAATTATTAACTAAATAAACCGATTAACCCCTAAACCGCCAACCCTTCACATTGCAACAACCTAAATTAAACTATTAACTCCTACAAATACTCCTAAACCTAACCCTACTCCTAAACCTAACCCTACCCCTAACACCCCTAACTTTAAATAATTAAAATAGATCTAAACTAAATTTACAATTATTAACTAAATAATACCTATTTAAAACTAAATACTTACCTGTGAAATAAAACCTAAGCTAGCTACAATATAACTAATAGTTATATTGTAGCTAGCTTAGGTTTTATTTTTATTTCACAGGTAAGTTTGTATTTATTTTAACTAGGTATACTAGTTAGTAATTAGTTTTTAACTATTTACTAACTACTTAGTTAAAATAAATACAAACTTGCTTGTGAAATAAAACCTAAGCTGCCTTACACTAAAACCTAACATTACAAAAAGTAAAAAAACCTACATTACAAGAAATAAAAAAACCTACCATTACAAAAAATAAAAAACCTACCATTACAAAAAAAACTAAACTAAATTATCCAAAATAATAAAAATTATTCCTATTCTAATACCCTTTAAAAAAAAACACCCCAAAATAAAAAAGCCTAATCTAAAATAAACTACCAAGGGCCCTGAAAAGGGCCTGTAGGGCATTACCCTAAGTTAAACAGCTCTTTTGCTACAAAAAAAACACACCCCCTAACAGTATACAAACACCCACGCCCCCCAAACTACCAAGGGCCCTTAAAATGGCCTTTTGGGGGGGCCCTTAAAAGGGCCTTTTGTAGGGCATTGTCGTAAGTTAAACAGCTCTTTTGCTACAAAAAACACCCCCTAACAGTATACAAACCCCCAGCCCCCAAACCTTCAAGAGCCCTTAAAAGAGCCTTTTGGGGGGCCTTAAAAGGGCCTTTTGTAGGACATTGTCCTAAAGATAATAGCTCTTTTCCTACAAAAGGAAACAACCCCCCTAAAAAAATACATAGACAAAATAACAAACAAATTATCCAAAATAATAAAAATGATTCCTATTCTAATACCCATTAAAAATAAACTATTGCCTTTAAAAGGGCATTTAGCTCTTTTACTGCCCAAACCCTAATCTAAAAATAAAACCCACCCAAAAAACCCTTAAATAAAACTAACACTAACCCTAAGACGATCCACTTACAGTTTTTGAAGTCCCACTTTAACGATCTTCATCCCGGCGGAGAAGTCCTCATTTAGACGGCGAGAAGTCTGCATCCAGGCGACCTCTTCAATCTTCATCCAGGCGGCATCTTCTATCTTGATCCAGTGGCGCAGAGCAGAGCGGGTCCATCCTGAAGAGCATCCTCTTCATATGTTCGCCGCAGTATACTGAATCTTCAATGCAAGGTAGGCGATTCAAAATGGCATCCCTTGCATTCCTATTGGCTGAAAGATTTGAATCAGCCAATAGAATAAGAGCTGCTAAAATCCTATTGACTGTTCAAATCAGCCAAAAGGATTTAAGCAGCTCTAATTCTATTGGATGATGAAGTCTCTGGAAGTGCTCACTCACTTAAGGTGCAATAGTCCTATTTCTACTGAGGAGAGCTAAATAACCCCAAGCAAGCCACACAGAAATGTAAGCACTGTGTGTTTCACATTTGTTTATCATTATTTAACCACTTGATATTTTTACTGTATTCCCCAACGTACATCGCTATTTGTGTAAATATAGTTATTATTTATATATTTTTTGTGACACATTTTGCGAGAGCATTGTGTTTTGCACTGTGGTATATTTATTTTGATTCATTACCCTCTCTTAGCACTACATGTTTCATCCCATTTGAGCACGCAGCACACCACGGTTATACTATCAGATTATGAATCCATAATTGTTAGCTGTTTACTATCATGCTACGATCACCTTGCACTATATTAATCAGCCGCCATGTTCAGTCTTATACTGGTACACCTTAACGAGTAATTAGCTGCTTTTAACCAACTTTTTATGATTGTGTGCTAGTTTTTTAGATATTATTTTAGTCAGGGTCTGTATCTATACATAATAAATAGGCTACAGTTGGTTTTTCCCTGTGTACAGACCTCAATTTACAATTTGTTTTTTGTTTTATATGCATTTATTTCTATATCTGCCTTAGAATCTCCCATGTAGGGAGAAGTTATCCATCACGCAGCATAGACATTAATCTTAATTTTATTTTTATGCATCCGTTTTAATCTTTCTTATATTAGTATATGCCAGTCTTCTTCTTGTAAAGTTTTTTATTGTAATAAATTATATTTTCATTCCTACTCTCTGTGTGTATACCAACCCCTAGGCCTTTTTGGCGCTGTATCCATCACTCTATCTCATTGACTCTCCTTTTGGGGGCTGGTTAGACCCTCTATTCGGATCACAGCATAGGGATTATCTTAGCGCTAGATTACTACATATACACTCTTTATACTTGTTCCACACAGTACAGGGTGATCACACAGCAGGACAGGTTTGCATTTAGTGCCTTGTAGGAGGTGTTACTGTAGGAAAAAACACCAATCACTGGCACCATGTAAAGTATGAGAACTGGTAGGAAGAGGAACCTAAAAAGCAGAACTGGTGCTACCCCTTGATTAGAAACAGTAGTATTAACAAGAAAGGGAGAAGAAAAAGGGGCTATTAGCACTCAAACCTACCAAAAGTGTTATAACATAAAACTAAATTTTATTGTATAAGGTTAAAAAAAAACAGAGATTACTCTGAACCCCACATTATACACCCATTCCCCTTAAAAAGCCGTATGTCACTCCCCTGTTTCCTGGCCGATAACAGGAAGCGTCGGCTTCAGGTGACAGGAGTGACAGTGACGGTCAAATATACAACAGAGGTGAACAACAAACGCGTTTCAGCCATATAACGGCCTTTCTCAATGTTAGCTGTTGTGTATCAGTGTGAAATGAACAAGCCGAAGCTAACTGGTCAGCTGATTTTTATGCGGTCACAATAAGTCCGTTAACCAATTACCAGCAACTTTCCCCACACACCCCTCATTGCTTGTCTTCACAGAGAGGTGTTTCAAAAGTGCATTCTTACCTATTGGCTAGCTAACTGTGTAAGTAAGTGCTAATCATATCAATACGATATCACATCATAAAATGACAGGATCAGGTTACGTTAAACAGTAGACTAGGCTAGGAGGTGTTACTGCCCATTACTAAAGGACCTCACTATCCCTCTAACCAGACTATGCTACAGCTTCTCACACCAACAGCAACAGCATACAAATGAAGTGTTTTTGTTCTCTTCCCAGGGGGAACTTAGTTCCACCAGCAAAAATATTGCAGGAACTCCATTCCCATGTGTTCCCGCTCAACATGACCCCTTGCATTTCAACTATTAAAATTATAGACAAAATTTAAATATAAACTAGGAATGATAGAATGACAAATAATAGAATACATTCTACAGAACCATTGAAAAGCTGTAATACTTCAAATGCCTTCAGCTCTTGAAATACACATACCAACACACAAAAACACACACAATTCTCACTTTTGCACATTGCCATATAAGGGCTAGATTATGAGTGTAGCACAATATATATTATAAATATATATATTATAAATATACATATATATTTATGTGTTTATATGTATATAAGCATATATATTTATAGTGAAAACACAGTCCCTCGTTGACCTCCATGTAAAGTCACTTTTTTTTTCAAACACCCCACATTACCTAACTTTAACCCCTTATGCTTTTTAAAAAGATGCTCATATTTATTTTTTTTATTTTAAAGAACTCTCCTCTTTATTTTGGGGAAATTGGGTCAAATTTTTATATTTAACCAGTGGTCTGACCTCTGTTTAATTACCCTAAGCACAAATGAAACCTTGAGCGCGCAGGAGAATCAACCAGCCACTTGTAACAGCTGTTTATTTAACATGTGCCGTAATCTGACCCTAAATGTATATTTAACTTTCATTTTTGTATTTTGTCTGTATTTGGGGAAAGGGCTTAGAATATCCCTTTAATGTGTATAGAAACATATTTGTTGAAATAAACAAATGTTTCCAAACTAACAAAAATTAAATATTCTAGCAAAAAAGGATCAAGGTCAGTTTTCTTGAAAAAAGAAATAAATAATGATAGCAGCATTTATGTGTAGACAAAAAGAGCAGCTCGCACAGTATAAAATGTACATTTTCACAAATCCCTTTCACAGGCTTTTCTTGTTTTGATTCAGAGAAAGTACTGTTTTCTATTTGCAATATCTGTTTTTTACTCTGAGCCTGTCTCTGGAAGTGCTGTAAACATATTTATAAGCTCAATGATTTAGCACATACATTTTCCCTTTTGTAGGTAAGAGGCACTAAATTAGCACATTTTCTCCAATTTATTCCGGGGGCTGTGTTTCAATATCAGATGCAGTCTTGAGTTCTGAACCTCTTAATTATATCAGATGGCAGATACATTTATTGTTACATTTTTTTAAGCTGGAATGCATCAGAGGACATTTTTCTATTTTTAAAGGTATATGAAGCCCCAACATTTTCTTATGTGCCTCAGACAGAACAAACCATTTAAAAAAAAAAAAAAACTTTCCAATTTACTTCTATTATCAAATTTGCTGTGGTCCCATGATATTTTTTGTTTAAGAGATACCTAAGTAGGCATCTGGAGCACTAAATGGCAGGAAATAGTGCTGCCATCTAGTGCTCTTGCAAATGGACAACATTCTTGCAAAACTGCTGCCCTATAGTGCTCCACAAATGAGCTGGCTCCTAAGCTTACGTCCCTGCATTTCAACAAAAGATACCAAGAGAACAAAGATAATTGACAATAGAAGTAACATAGAAAGTTATTTAAAATCACATGCGCTATCTTAATCATGAAAGAAAAATTTGGGGTCGCATTAAGTTACCTCATATTTTGTGCCTTAATTTGTCCCAGATAATTGTGCTTTATCTAATTTATAAATCCCAATGCTCGAAAAGCACAGTATTTATGGTCAGTTTTAACCTAGTAAAAATAGTGGTGTATGTTTTTATATTTTTATTTTTCTAAGGCATACATTTTCTGCTCCCCGTTATCTCTTTTTTATTTTTTTATAAACAAGATGTATTTTTTTATGTAAATTTGTTTGCAATCACACGTTTTTTTAAACACTATTTATTAAAATGTATCAACAGCTGCAAATTAATATAGGTGTTAACTGATATACATATACGGTAAATGAATAAATATACAGTATATGATACAGGGGTGAAATATCACTATAGTTTATGAGTCAGGGATAAGAAACGTAATCTAGAGAGAAAGTTATTATTACACTTAGGGGCAGATTACAAATGGCGCTCTATTTATCACTCTCACTCGTGTGGAAACAGTGATAAGATAAGTTAAACGTAAAATGTTTGCTCGCAGAACTTTGTATATTACTACTCCGTAACTTCTCCTCATAGACTTCATTTGACCGCGCTTTAAAAAATCAAAAACAACTAACACTTATCACTTGTGCGCTAACCCAACACTGCATTACACCTACAGTGCAAAACCCGAAGGTAGTTGTGGATATTTTACATTCCAATGTTCTTCACATAGAAGAAATTTTTATTTATATATACTATATATATATATAAAATTTATTTTGTAACTTTATACAGGGAGTGCAGAATTATTAGGCAAATTAGTATTTTGACCACATCATCCTCTTTATGCATGTTGTCTTACTCCAAGCTGTATAGGCTCGAAAGCCTACTACCAATTAAGCATATTAGGTGATGTGCATCTCTGTAATGAGAAGGGGTGTGGTCTAATGACATCAACACCCTATATCAGGTGTGCATAATTATTAGGCAACTTCCTTTCCTTTGGCAAAATGGGTCAAAAGAAGGACTTGACAGGCTCAGAAAAGTCAAAATAGTGAGATATCTTGCAGAGGGATGCAGCACTCTTAAAATTGCAAAGCTTCTGAAGCGTGATCATCGAACAATCAAGCGTTTCATTCAAAATAGTCAACAGGGTCGCAAGAAGCGTGTGGAAAAACCAAGGCACAAAATAACTGCCCATGAACTGAGAAAAGTCAAGCGTGCAGCTGCCAAGATGCCACTTGCCACCAGTTTGGCCATATTTCAGAGCTGCAACATCACTTGAGTGCCCAAAAGCACAAGGTGTGCAATACTCAGAGACATGGCCAAGGTAAGAAAGGCTGAAAGACGACCACCACTGAACAAGACACACAAGCTGAAACGTCAAGACTGGGCCAAGAAATATCTCAAGACTGATTTTTCTAAGGTTTTATGGACTGATGAAATGAGAGTGAGTCTTGATGGGCCAGATGGATGGGCCCGTGGCTGGATTGGTAAAGGGCAGAGAGCTCCAGTCCGACTTAGACGCCAGCAAGGTGGAGGTGGAGTACTGGTTTGGGCTGGTATCATCAAAGATGAGCTTGTGGGGCCTTTTCGGGTTGAGGATGGAGTCAAGCTCAACTCCCAGTCCTACTGCCAGTTTCTGGAAGACACCTTCTTCAAGCAGTGGTACAGGAAGAAGTCTGCATCCTTCAAGAAAAACATGATTTTCATGCAGGACAATGCTCCATCACACACGTCCAAGTACTCCACAGCGTGGCTGGCAAGAAAGGGTATAAAAGAAGAAAATCTAATGACATGGCCTCCTTGTTCACCTGATCTGAACCCCATTGAGAACCTGTGGTCCATCATCAAATGTGAGATTTACAAGGAGGGAAAACAGTACACCTCTCTGAACAGTGTCTGGGAGGCTGTGGTTGCTGCTGCACGCAATGTTGATGGTGAACAGATCAAAACACTGACAGAATCCATGGATGGCAGGCTTTTGAGTGTCCTTGCAAAGAAAGATGGCTATATTGGTCACTGATTTGTTTTTGTTTTGTTTTTGAATGTCAGAAATGTATATTTATGAATGTTGAGATGTTATATTGGTTTCACTGGTAAAAATAAATAATTGAAATGGGTATATATTTGTTTTTTGTTGAGTTGCCTAATAATTATGCACAGTAATAGTCACCTGCACACACAGATATCCCCCTAAAATAGCTATAACTAAAAACAAACTAAAAACTACTTCCAAAACTATTCAGCTTTGATATTAATGAGTTTTTTGGGTTCATTGAGAACATGGTTGTAGTTCAATATTAAAATTAATCCTCAAAAATACAACTTGCCTAATAATTCTGCACTCCCTGTATCTATAGCTAAATATATATATATATATATATATATATGAATATATACTATAGATATGTACAGATATATATTTGAATATAAAAATACTGAGAATATTTTCTACTATGTGAAGAACAATGGGATATAAAATATGTATAGTAAATACACAGTAAAATACATTATACAATTTTAAAAATGAATAAAAATGATTTTTCATGTTTTACGGTATTTGAGTGGAAATATGAATATAAATATATGAATCAAATTTTAATAATGGAGGGGACGCAATTGCTATGAGCTTTTTTAGAAAAAGGGGTATCCAACCAGTTGGCTTCTAGGCTAATACTGGTATGGTCTAGAATATATCAAATATCTGGTGCAGACCCTTATATAGAATAGAAGAGTTTATGTAGAGAGAGTAAATCCTGGAAACAAAAGAAAGACCAGGATAAAAGACAGGGAATTCAGCACTCTTTTCAAAAAAATTTAAACTTAAGCTCAAAAAAGATTTTCAGATGTGTCAACCATAAATGCTAGTGTAGCTGCAAAGGAGAGAACTCTCTGGCACTAACGGTATAATTACAAGTGTATATTCGAAATGGTAAAAAATGCCAAAGACCCAAAAGGTATATATGATCACTTTATAGAGATGTTAAATAGCATAAAAAATACAACATACTTACAAACCTGACCGGTCAGGGGATAGTGTCTATACATGAACAGAAATCATTAACATGATATGTAAATGTTTACACAGGCCTGAAAAGCCTTATGAGTTTACTGCAGAATTAGAATGGGGAACAGTAATCAGACTACTACACCCTACTGCTTGCGGCACCTTAGTATGTAAGGCTTAATGCCGGGCAGATATATAACTGGGATCTAAGTAGTTACAGTTAGTGTGCCCCAACACGTATGCAGATGAATTGATACTATTAAAAGTCTAAACATTAATTGTACACATACATGTTACATAAAAGATATATTACTGGGGGACAAAAAGTCAAGCTACTACACCCTGCTGCGTACGGCACCTTTAAATTTAAGGCTAAATGCCGGGCAGGTATTTAGATGGGATCTAAGTAGGTTGCTGTAATGTGCCCCAAAATATGTACAAATATCTTATTACTGTGCAAGCAAACAGCATGAAACAATATACGGCCGGCTCTGCTGGATAGTCACATAGAAGCAGCTACTCATGCTGTCGGGTATAAATGCCCCTTAAGTAAAGTTATGCATGCTGGAAAGTAGTTAACCATGAAGCAAATAAAGGCATTATACAAAGCACAGGGTTTAGCCTCAGTGTAGCGTGATATTAGTAAGCCTCAAGCATATGTTAGCAGTAGCATTTTCCTTAGAGAGCTTAGCGTATAACCCTCTCATCAGGGTAGCATCATCCAAGTCAGTCAAGCAAGTGCCCATCAGTCAGGCAATGAAAAGGCAGTATACGACCTGTTTCCTACGTGTTTCCTTGTGACTGGTTTTTAATAGATGAGCCTCATTGAGTATTAGGGAACTCCGTTCTAGAGATCCATCAGGCGTGTTCGCTTGCAGCGTGTCTGTTCCGTGTATTCAACACCAATCACATGCTCCGGTCGGCTTGTCCAATGCCGACGCGCGTTTCACCCGCTAGGTGTGCCGGGCTTCGTCAGGGCATGATGACGTTGGGAGCATTTCGTCTCCCTTTTAAACTTTGCTGAATGGCACGCCCCTATCGAGAAAGTCTCACAATGCCTCATTAGCGATGATGGTTAATGAAGGGACAAACCCCTTGAAGTGTGCATCAATTGATACATATATAGTGATAATACAAAGAATTAGAATATGCTCTTTTAAAACACTTACATTCTAAGATAAAGAGATCTTATACACCTGAGAAAAACAATTGGGTTTTGGTCTGAAAATAGTACTGATAGAAAATCGTAAAACATGTAATTTACCTATTTAACCTTTGTTGCCCTAATAAGTTATTAGTGAAAGTGCTCTAATACTTGAGGATGTATAGTGTGTTATAGAATATAGGGGCATGTCTGGACTGGGTAATACCGTGGAATGCGAATGATGAAAACAGCAGCCATACTTTATAAAAAACAGGCCATGTCAATTCTATCATTTAACCCTTTGGGTATCTGAGTTTGGAGGATCATGATCCACCTGCATTCCTTCTGGAGGAGGACCTTATCATTGTCACCTCCTCTATTATTAGTAATGCCTCTGTCAATGCCTATGAATGAGAGGGAGTCAGAGATACAGGCATGAGCATCTTCAAAGTGCTTAGCCACATTGCTCTTAGGATTCTTATTTTTAATGTCATCCCTGTGCTCGGTAATCCGGTCCTTAATGGCTCTCCGAGTTTTGCCCACATAGAACCGTGGGCAGCTGCAGGAGAGAAGATAGATGACACCTTCAGTATTGCATGTAATGTGATGCTTTAGTTTGTATATCTTGCCAGTGTGGGTGGAAAAAACTTTAGTTTTTACCATGTATTTGCACGCCACACATCTTCCACATGGATGATTTCCAGTGGATCTGTGTGTAGTGAGCCAGTCAGTTTGTCTTTTAGGTGATACAAATTGGCTTCTCACCAATTTGTCCCTAAGATTAGGTGCTCTTCTGGCAGTGATGTTTGGGTGGTCTCCCACCTCCTTGGATACCCCTTCATCACTTGTTAAGACATGCCAGTTTTTATCAAGTATCATTCGCAGAGCTGACCAGTGACAGTTATAGTCTGCGATCAATCTGATTGGACCTTGCACAGGTTTCTCCTTTGGCATCAGAAGTTGCTCACGATTTTGGTGGGCTGCTTCATTGAGAGCCCTTTTAACGACTCTCTTCGAGTACCCCCTGTCCTCAAAACGTTTTTTCATTTCTGAGGCATGCTCATAATATTTTGTTTTAGTTGAGCAATTGCGACGTAGTCTGAGGAACTGTCCCTTGGGTATTCCCTTTTTGAGATGGTCAGGATGGTGGCTAGTTGCAAGAAGCAAACTGTTTGTTGCCGTTGCCTTACGGAAGTTCTCAGTTTCAATTGAGCCCTGATTAAGATTTATCTTGATATCCAAAAAGGATATTTCCTTCCTACTGGACTGCAATGTAAGAAGGATATTTTTGTCATTCTTATTCAGAGTATCAACAAAGTCAAGGAGACCTTGTTCAGAGCCCTCCCATATGAGGAAAATATCATCCACATATCTAAGCCATATGTGGATATTCTCCTCAAAGAGAGGGCTCTGATACACATCCTCCATTTCCCATGCTCCCAAGTGAAGGCATGCATAGGTGGGGGCACAAGTCGCCCCCATAGCTGTCCCTTGCTGCTGTACATACACCTTATTGTCAAAGAGAAATACATTGTTTGTCAAAATGAACTCTAACAGTTCCATGACAAAATCTGTGTGTTGTTGTGTTTGCATTCCTCTCATCATAAGAAAGTGTCTGCATGCTTTTATGCCAACATCATGTGGAATTGATGAGTACAGACCTTCCACATCCAAACATGCCATAATGGCACCTTGAGGGACCGAAAGCTTGTCAATTTTCCTTAGAAAATCCGCTGTGTCCAGGATATATGATGGTAATGTACTTAGAAAGGGTCTAAGAAAGAAGTCCACGTAATTGCCTAAGTTTTCAGTCAAACTTCCAATTCCTGCAATTATTGGACGACCTGGCGGATGGCTAGCGTTTTTATGTATCTTCGGGATACAGTAGAAGACAGGTGTTATAGGGTGCTCGGGATAAAGATACTTATGCTCCGAATTTGTGATAATGCCATTACTTTTTGCTTTTTTAAGATGTTAAACAGCGTGTATTGTAGGGAAGATGTGGGATTGTATGTCATAGATTTATAATGCTTTGTATTCAAAAGCTGACGTTTAGCCTCCAAGACATACATATTTTCATCCCAGAGGACAAGGTTACCACCTTTGTCCGCTGGCTTTATTAGGAATCCTTTAGCATTCATGAGTTCAGTTAGAGCTTTCCGTTCGGGTTTTGATAGGTTGTCATCCACTATTCCTATAAGGGATAGTTGGTTAACTTCCTTCTCAACCTGTTTCACGAATATATTGACTGCCGGTACCATTGAGAGTTGTGGCATATATTTTGATTTAGCCTTAAAGTCTGAGGTAGTTCTGTTGTAACAAGGAATGTCCTTTAGTTGCGTGGGGGTATACTGACTCCCCTCATTTTCTTCAAGAAGGCTTTGAAGAGTCTCTACCGTGGGCATGTCATCTTTAGTGATGTTGACATCTTCCACTAAATGTCTACTTTTGCCCTTCATTATCTGAGATAATACAATTTTTCGGGCAAACAGGTGGAGATCTTTTATGAAATTGAATTTGTCAAGGTAGTTTGTGGGACAAAAAGAAAGACCTTTCTTAAGCACCTCTATATGAGCAAGGTTGAGTTTAAATGAGGATAAATTAATTATCTGGAGGCCTTCTTCTGCTGTCTTTAATACCCCCTGCGTCCCCGGAATCGCCGGGGTCTGCCCCTCTCATTCATAGGCATTGACAGAGGCATTACTAATAATAGAGGAGGCGACAATGATAAGGTCCTCCTCCAGAAGGAATGCAGGTGGATCATGATCCTCCAAACTCAGATACCCAAAGGGTTAAATGATAGAATTGACATGGCCTGTTTTTTATAAAGTATGGCTGCTGTTTTCATCATTCGCATTCCACAGTATTACCCAGTCCAGACATGCCCCTATATTCTATAACACACTATACATCCTCAAGTATTAGAGCACTTTCACTAATAACTTATTAGGGCAACAAAGGTTAAATAGGTAAATTACATGTTTTACGATTTTCTATCAGTACTATTTTCAGACCAAAACCCAATTGTTTTTCTCAGGTGTATAAGATCTCTTTATCTTAGCATGTAAGTGTTTTAAAAGAGCATATTCTAATTCTTTGTATTATCATTAACCATCATCGCTAATGAGGCATTGTGAGACTTTCTCGATAGGGGCGTGCCATTCAGCAAAGTTTAAAAGGGAGACGAAATGCTCCCAACGTCATCACGCCCTGACGAAGCCCGGCACACCTAGCGGGTGAAACGCGCGTCGGCATTGGACAAGCCGACCGGAGCATGTGATTGGTGTTGAATACACGGAACAGACACGCTGCAAGCGAACACGCCTGATGGATCTCTAGAACGGAGTTCCCTAATACTCAATGAGGCTCATCTATTAAAAACCAGTCACAAGGAAACACGTAGGAAACAGGTCGTATACTGCCTTTTCATTGCCTGACTGATAGGCACTTGCTTGACTGACTTGGATGATGCTACCCTGATGAGAGGGTTATACGCTAAGCTCTCTAAGGAAAATGCTACTGCTAACATATGCTTGAGGCTTACTAATATCACGCTACACTGAGGCTAAACCCTGTGCTTTGTATAATGCCTTTATTTGCTTCATGGTTAACTACTTTCCAGCATGCATAACTTTACTTAAGGGACATTTATACCCAACAGCATGAGTAGCTGCTTCTATGTGACTATCCAGCAGAGCCGGCCGTATTTTGTTTCATGCTGTTTGCTTGCACAGTAATAAGATATTTGTACATATTTTGGGGCACATTACAGCAACCTACTTAGATCCCATCTAAATACCTGCCCGGCATTTAGCCTTAAATTTAAAGGTGCCGTACGCAGCAGGGTGTAGTAGCTTGACTTTTTGTCCCCCAGTAATATATCTTTTATGTAACATGTATGTGTACAATTAATGTTTAGACTTTTAATAGTATCAATTCATCTGCATACGTGTTGGGGCACACTAACTGTAACTACTTAGATCCCAGTTATATATCTGCCCGGCATTAAGCCTTACATACTAAGGTGCCGCAAGCAGTAGGGTGTAGTAGTCTGATTACTGTTCCCCATTCTAATTCTGCAGTAAACTCATAAGGCTTTTCAGGCCTGTGTAAACATTTACATATCATGTTAATGATTTCTGTTCATGTATAGACACTATCCCCTGACCGGTCAGGTTTGTAAGTATGTTGTATTTTTTATGCTATTTAACATCTCTATAAAGTGATCATATATACCTTTTGGGTCTTTGGCATTTTTTACCATTTCGAATATACACTTGTAATTATACCGTTAGTGCCAGAGAGTTCTCTCCTTTGCAGCTACACTAGCATTTATGGTTGACACATCTGAAAATCTTTTTTGAGCTTAAGTTTAAATTTTTTTGAAAAGAGTGCTGAATTCCCTGTCTTTTATCCTGGTCTTTCTTTTGTTTCCAGGATTTACTCTCTCTACATAAACTCTTCTATAAATATATGAATACATACATGTACATGTACATACATATATACATATATACACACACACATACATATACATATATATATATATATATATATATATGTCTGTGTGTGTGTAACACTTTATTTTAATGTATTTATGTTGTGTCCTCCATTACATATGCAGCGTCGGCCGTAAAATCCTCCGCCGCCAGATTTTACGCGATTTTGGTAATACATATATACGGCGTAGCATACAAGTTACGCACGTATATTTCCCCCTTCAGACGTATTATTTTTAGCCATAGAATAACATAGAACAGCCGCGCAATTTGTTATCCAATATACAGCGTAAGGACTTGCGTGCACAGAATTCAGAAAATCTACTCCATTCTCATCTCGCCACAAATTGCAGGCGCAGCAACCCTTGCACTGACTAGAAAAGCAACGTAACTCCCTGGAAGCCTTAACAAACACATACATTTAAGCAGCATCTCAAGGTTAAAGGGACAGTCAAGTCCAAAGAAAACCTTCTTCTTTTAAATAGGGTATGTTATTTCAAACTACTTTCAGATTTAATTCTAACACTTGCTTTGTTCTCTTGGTATTCTTAGTTGAAAGCAAAACCTTAAGCAAAAGCTTAATCAAACAACAATGCGACCAAACTAACTCCTCTGTTTGCGCCTCTCTCTCTACTCTGACTAATCCTCCACTCCAGTGTAGTGTGCTGTAGCTCAAAGAACAATCCAAACACACTGAAGAAAATGGCGGCTGCGCATGGGTTTATATATGAATTTTGAATAGGGTAATTACGTGTCGCATTTATATTTGAAATTGCGGTTCATTTTTATGAGTGTTAGCCTAATTTGCATAAAACTACTCTTTATTGACACTTTCCGTGGAAAAAATACTGGCGTAAGTTACTTGCGACGACTAAAATGTGTATTTGCGCACATTTCAGAAGATCGCCATTTTTTCATACTTTCGCCAGTTTAGCATCTAGCGGCACAGTATATGTAATGTACCCCGATGTGCAAGGTGAAATTACGGGTGGCACGGGTTCCAACGCTTGAGCCGAAACCTGCGCCGTATATTTGATCGTTACCCAGAAGTGTGCTAAATTTGTTGGTGCTAGAGTAAGCACATTTGCTTTTAACTTTTAATATGTGTGCTAGTTAGTGCAGTCGGCAAATTAATTATCGCGACTCGCACTAACAATAGTGCCCCACTTGTAATCTAGCGCCTAATGTTAAATATAGGAAAAATACTAAGGGCTCCATTTACCAATCTGCAGAAACAGCTTTGGTGCCCTTAAAGGGATAGAAATGTCAAAATTGAAATGTGCATGGGTGGATTTAAATTGTAAATTAAATATTTTTTGCAATATATTTCCATTAGCAAAAAAGCTCCTTGTAAACGTTATTACTGTTTTTAGGTGGCATACTCACATATGCTTTGAGGGCCCCATGCATCAGCATTTAAAGACCACACCTTCTTAGAGAGTCAACAGTGGCTTGTGTGACATAAATTAAGTCTTCACTGATTCAATGCACACCACAGCCAGTCCTCTGAGCAAACAAAGTTATTGATCCTGATGCTAAAATCACATGTAGCATATGTGCGTATTTCACTGAAAGAGTAATAACTTGTACTAGAAGCAAAATACTTCTTTTTATAATTAAAAATATTCATGAAGATTTCAGATTTTACCTTTCTATCCCTTTAAGTTGCAAACTTGCACAAGCAAGCATGCAACTGATTTAATTAAGATTGATTTAAGAAGCAGCTGACTCTTCTGATGCTTTGCAAAGGCTGAAAGCTCCAAAACCCAAGGAGAAGCCTGCTTGAATAACTTTTTCTACAAGACTAGAATGCAGAGCAACAGATGTCCCAGATCACACCAGGAGGAACAGTATTAAGCTGTCCATGCTAATCAGGTTAGC
Source organism: Bombina bombina (assembly GCF_027579735.1). Taxonomy (NCBI): domain Eukaryota; kingdom Metazoa; phylum Chordata; class Amphibia; order Anura; family Bombinatoridae; genus Bombina; species Bombina bombina. The sequence continues at coordinate 461,157,041 of NC_069503.1, forward strand.
TTTACACACATTAGCTGTGTCATTTTATGTTGTCTAGGAGTAAATAAGGTAGTTTTGCACCTAACATGTCTAGGATACATTCTAGGACCGGGTGGTGACAGGGACTTTTGGGCAGTGGGCCCAAGTATTTTGCAGGCAAAGGTACAACTAAAGAGGTGGGCAGTAAATGTGCAATAGATAGGGTTGGACTTGACTTGGTCAAGTTGGACAGAGTTGGAGCAGGTTATGGATGGAACCAGGGCAGTCCGAAGTTTGGCTCTAGATCTAGGACTTTTAAGCTTAAGGGTAAGCAGCAGGAGGGAAAGCTTAACAGAGCACAGAACCCATGGCAATCCCACAAAATGTTATGTAGTTGTGCCTGTTTAGGAGGGATCAGGTAGGGATTAGTAGGTGGGAGGTATCAGGTGGGAGGGTAATCTCTACACTATAGCTAAACTTAACATTACAATCTACCTGATTAGACCCTTCACTGCCAGGAATTTCAGAAGTATGGTGCGCAGCTGCAATTATCTGCATTCTAATTACCAAAAGGCAATGGCAAAGCCATGCATGTCTGTGATTTCCAAACAAAGGGGACCCCAGAGAAGCTTTTACACCATTGATGTTATGACTGCATATGTAAATAATTTCAGTGAGAACCCTACATTTTTTTTATTTGATTGCAATTGTGGCATGAAATATACCAAAATGAGCCTATATAGTTTTGTTAGGTAAATAAAAAAATAAAATGAACAAGGCTCTTTTTCTGTTTAAATGGAGTGATAGCAAAAATGGTAAAAAAATTATCTGCTATTTGAGTAAGTTTTTGTCTGAAATTCCCAGTCCTTAAAGGGACATTAAACCCAAAAATGTTCTTTCATAATTCAGATAGGGAATACAATTTACTTCTATTATCAAATTTATTTCATTTTTCTTTGTTGAAGAGATACCTAGGTAGGTAGCTTGCACATGCCTGAAGCACTACATGACAGGAAATAGTGCTGCCATCTAGTGCTCCTGTTAATGTATAACTTTGTTGCAAAACTGCTGCTATATATTGCTGCAGACACTTGCACACATTTCTGCTTTTCAACAAAGGATAATAAGAAAACTAAGAAAATTTGATAATAGAAGTAAATTAGAAAGTTGTTTGAAATGTTATGTTCTATCTAAATCACAAAAGGAAAAAAAATGGGTTTTCTGTCCCTTTAAGGGGTTAAACACTTTTTAAAATTAATTTTTTAACAATTGTTTTACTTGAAGTGAATGTCAATTTTGATGCTAAAGTGCCCGTTTTTAAAAATTCGATTAAAAACAAGGGCACTTTAATTCATCAAAATTTACATTTCACTCGTGCTGTGAAAAAAAACAACTTACCTTTTAATCTTGACAGCAGCTCCAGCTTCCTCCGGTTGTTGCAAGCCATTTCTGATGTCAGAAATGATGGATAGGTCATCCTCCAATCACGGCTCCCCCCCCCCCCCGGAATCAGTGTCGGATTTTACACTGTGATTGGAGGAAGCCGGATTCCTCATTTTAGATACAGGAAGAGGCTTTGCGACGGGCGGAGGAAGCTGGAGCTGCTGTCAAGATTAAAAGGTAAGTATTTTCACAACAGGAGTGAAATGTAAATTTTGATGAATTAAATTGCCCCTGTTTTTAATCAAATTTGTAAAAACCGGGCACTTTAGCATCAAAATTGACATTCACTTTAAAAGGTCATAAAAGTGAAAACTTAAAAGCTTACTAGTGCATTTCAGTTTTGAATAGAATAAGTTTTGCTTTATACTGTACGCCAGGGCCAAACACTTTTAAAAATATCCTTTTTATATGCAGCAAAGAAAAAAATGCTCACTAGCTGATAAACATGAGTTTTTGTCAAAATTCTACAAAATATAATTTACAAGTTAATGTTTTAATGTAATAAGCAATGTTTATAGCAGGCGTTAGTCGGGGCGTATTGGCTACAAAACAAACAGCTAGATTATGAGGGTTGCGGTACGGCTTTTAATGCTGAAAAATTACGCATATTACGAGTCACGGCGGCATAGCTATACCGCAAGCATTTTAGCCTGTAACACAACGTTCAGCACTCAAAAAAATGACTTTCGAGTGCAGCATTTTCCATAGCGCCATATTACAGGTTATGCAGTCCGGCTAAAATGCTTGCGTTACAGCCTATACTGACACAATCCATACCACCATCTGAGAGCAGTAGTTATGGATTTTGCGAAACAAAAATGTTTCACAAAACTCATAACTAAACTGTTACAAAAGAACACTTACACCCATAAACTACCTATTAACCCCTAAACCGCAGCTCTCCTGCATCACAAACACTATATTAAACTTATTAACCCTTAATCTACAGCCCACCCACATCACAACTATTAAAAAAACCTATTAACCCCTAATCCGCCGCCCCCGACATTGCTGACTCTCTATAAACCTATTGACCCATAAACCGCCGCTTCCCGACATCGCAGACACTGATAAAAATTATTCACCCCAATCCACCACTCCCCTACATCACTGACACCTAAATAAACCTATTAACCCCTAAACAGCCAGCCTCCCAAAACGCCAACACTATAATAAAGTATTAACCTTTAAATATCCAGTCCCCCACATTGTAACTACTAAACTAAAGCTAATAATCCCTAAACCACCGGCCCCCCACATCGCAAAACACTAAATTAAACTATTAACCCCTAAACCTAACACCCCCTAACTTTAAATTAAAATTACAATATAACTATCTTTAAAAAAATAAAAACTTTCCTGTGAAATAAAAAAAAACTAAGTTTAAACTATAAATTAACCTAACATAACTATTCTAATAAAATAAAAAAATACTACCAATTAAAAACCTAAATACATTTTTTTTAAAAAACCTAACACTACGAAAAAAAAAAAAAAAATCTAAAATTAAAAAAATGAATAAACACTAAATTACGAAAAATAAAAAAACTCTAAGCTTAAAAAAAAATAAACAAAATTATAAAAAATAAAAACAATTACACATAATCTAATAGCCCTATAAAATAAAAAGCTCCCCAAAATAAAAACACCCCCTAACCTACAATAAACTACCAATAGCCCTTAGAAGGGCCTTTTGAAGGGCATTGCCCTAAGTTAAACAGCTATTTTCCCTTAAACATTACTAAGTCCCCCCTAAAAGTAAATCCCCCACCCAACCAATGCCCCAAAATAAAAACAAACTATCTATTGCCCCTAAAGGGGAATTTGTAAGTGCATTCAGCTCTTTTACTGCCCTTAAAGGGGCATTCAGCTCTTTTACAATTGCCCAAAGCCCTAATCTAAAAAAAAACAAACACCCAAAAAACCTAAAAAACCCTCTAACACTAACCCCATAAAATCTACTCACGGTTCCTGAGGTCCAGACATCCCTCTTCATCCAGGCAGCGAGAAGTCTTCATTTAGGTGGCGACACCATCATCCATCTCGGGGACGTCTTCTATCTTCATCCCGGTGGCGCGGAGTGGAGCTATCCTGGAAGACATCCTGCGCTGATTTGAACAGCCAATGGGATTTCAGAAGCTTTCATCCTATTGAGTGATTTGAATTTAAAGAATCAAATCAGCCAATAGGAATGCAAGGTACGCTATTTTGAAACGGTTACCTTGCATTCAACTTCAGTGTACGGTGGTGACCGTCTGAAGAGGACGCTCCGCGCAGGATGTCTTCCAGGATAGCTCTGTGCCGCCGGGATGAAGAAAGAAGACGTCCCCAAGATGGATGAAGGTGTCACCGCCTGGATGAAGACTTCTCGTCACCTGGATAAAGATGGATGTCCGGACTTCAGGAACCGTAAGTAGATTTTATGGGGTTAGTGTTAGGTTTTTTTTCATAGTTTTTTTTTAGGGCTTTGGCCAATTGTAAAAGAGCTGAATGTCCTTTTAAGGTCAGTAAAAGAGCTGATTGCCCTTTTATTGGTAGTTTATTGTAGGTTAGGGGGTGTTTTTATTTTGGGGGGCTTTTTTATTTGTATAGGGCTAATAGATTAGGTGTAATTGTTTTTATTCCTGATAATTTTGTTTATTATTTTTTGTAATCTTAGAGTTTTTTATTTTTCATAATTTAGTGTTTGTTATTTTTTGTAATTTTAGATTTTTTATGATGTTTTCGTAGTGTTAGGTTTTTTAAAATTTGTAATTTAGATTTTTTAATTGGTAGTTTTTTGTTTTATTAGAATAGTTATGTTAGGTTTCACTCTACTTCTGAAGGTCAAATTGTATGTTTTTCTTTATACGGAAGATATTAAATTACAATTTTTACTTTTGTAACATCTTCTTTTTTTGAGATATAGGTAACTATCATAAATCACCCCCTTATTTTCACACACCCCCCTTAAGTGGATTTTACAGGAAATGGTAAAACACGTATTTCTTTATTTTTAAAGGAGAATCTAAATACCAATTTTTATGCCTGTAACATGTTTGATTTTTGAGATATAGGTATCCTCATAAAAAAATTCACCGACATTTCCCCCCCCCCCCCCTTAGGGACATAATTCCAAAAATCCTTCCTTAGTGGGTGCCTACATCATAAAAACAACGTACCTTCCAAATATCCTAGGATAAATGGTTTAAGCTGGGCGTTGATGAGTCAGTCAGTCAGGACTTCTTTTTTTATATTTAGATATTATATTACTAATGTCAATTTTGAGAGGGGCCTGTCACCTAACTAATTTACTTCCTATTGACTTAGATAGACAGATAGATAGATAATAGAAAGCTGATAGATAGATAGATAGATTGATAGATAGATGATAGACACAGGGACGAAACTACAGGGGGTGCAGAGGTCGCAATTTTTTTTTCCTTACAATCTATTGGGTACTTATAGAGCATGAACTAATCACCCGTGAGGGTCTCAAGGCTCTAAGGGAAAGGAGATAGGGGATAGGAGAAAGGGGGGGAGGAGATGGGCATTCAGTCGAAGAGCCAGGTTTTGAGGTCCTTTCTGAAATTTGTAAGGGAGGTGGATTGTCTGAGGTGAAGCGGGAGGGTGTTCCATGTCTTTGCAGTCATGTGGGAGAAGAATCTTCCACCCGCTGTGGATTTTCTGATGCGGGGGATGACTGCGAGTGCTTGGTCGGCCGATCGGAGTTGTCTGGCGGGAGTGTAGAAATTTACACGGTGGTTGAGGTATTCAGGTCCGATGTTGTGTAGGGCCTTGAACAAGTGGGTAAGGAGCTTGAAGGTGATTCTCTTGTTGATGGGGAGCCAGTGAAGGTTCCAATAAAAAACGTTGACCTGCCACTGCCTGCACTGATATCATGTGAGTGTGACATGATGCTTTACTAGTGTCTCTGACTACAGGGGTTAGTGTTTCTGTTTTACCCATTGGTGTTTATGTGTATGTATGTATGTGACTGTGTGTGTGTGTGTGTGTATGTATGTATGTGACTGTGTGTATGTTTGTGGAACCAGTAAATTACAGACCTTGTTATTACAGCATGGGGGGGCAGGGGGTAAACAGTGTCAGTCTATACATTACCACTATATACAGTACGAGGGACTGGACCATGTCACAGACTACTGTGGTCACTTTATAAAGTACTGGGCGGGTAGGGTCAGGCCAGCCATCTCACCGACAGATTACAGACTGTGTCACTGACTCACTAAATACAGTACTGGTGGATTAAACAGTGTCACTATATATAGTAATAGGGGGTCAAACCATCTCACAGACTGTGGGCACAGGGTACCTCCTTTTGCAGACATGTAATCTGATTCACATTTTTTTTCTGTGTTAATTGTAAAAAAAAAAAAAAAAAAGGATATGTATCAAATTCACTTTTTTTTTTGGGGGGGGGGGGGGCCTTCTTAGATTCTTGCACCTGGGCCCTGTGGTTTTTAGTTACGCCTCTGGATAGATAGACAGACAGACAGACAGACAGACAGACAGATAGATAGATAGATAGATAGATAGATAGATAGATAGATAGATAGATAGATAGATAGATAGATGATTGATAGAGAGATAGATAGATCATTGATAGATATATGTATATGTTATATAAAAAAGCAAGCTACAAGGACTAGAAAGGATCCTGCTGTACCAAGCTAATTTATAGGTGTGGCTGGTGTTAAAGGGAAGAAGGGGACACCTATGGTTGTCTTGAGAACTCTAAAAACCAGGGCATAATTTTACTGCACCAGTGTCTCCCTGGCACCTGGGTTTGTAGATCTCTGCTGTACATGTAAACTAGATATGTTCTGTGTTCTGAGTAAAAGTTAGCAGTGGATCAGCCATAGCTTTTATTAGAAGCACTTTTGCTAAGTATATTGCAGAAATGCTTTTGTTCAAAATTGAAATCCACTTCTATTCATTAGTCAGTAATTCTCTTAAAAGACTGGAATATATAGTCCAATGTTATAAAATGTACTGAAGGATTTAGTCTTTAATCAAGGGATAGCAAGACACAGTGACATAGAAGTTACTATTAGCAATGGCTTAAAGTTATTGTAGTGTAACCACATACTGAGTTGATTCCATTACTTTAAAAAAAGTCAGAAAAGGTCAACGCAAGATGAATGAAAAGCAATTGCATTATGTAGTTGGAAGTCTATAATAAGCAATTTAACTCATAATGGTTAAGACAAAGCCTTGACATCTAGCTATTTACAAAGCCCACTCAGCTGAATTAAATTACATATTACAGCAGCCTATAAGTATTTACAAGCTTTACTGATGAATATAGAGAATCATACAGAAATAACAGCAAAACCTTCAATTTATTAAAATGAAATACACTATTTGCATGTATTATTCAGTAGATGTATTAAGGGCCTAGGCCATGGCATTCATTATTTTAACCACTGATTTTAATGAGCTACGTAATCACAGAATTGCTAAAACTCTAATAAAAAAATGTAACTTTGTATTCCAATGCAAAAAAATGTCATTATTTTCAAGTATTAATAAACCTAATATCATTGGCAAATTGTTATTTTTTGTGGTATATTGAAATTATAATTGTCCTGTGTATTGTGTCATTCTCACACATCACTATTATTTATGTACATCCCATTGTAAATATATAAACTGCTATAATGTGTTCAGAAATATTAAAAATGTATTTTAAATGTTTTTTGGTTCATCCTTATTCTATCCTAAGACATTTGTGTACAAACTAATTTAAAGGGACACAAAATTGATTTTTTTTTCTTTCATGATTCAGAAAGAGCATGCAATTTTAAGACATTTTCGATGCATTATGCATTAACGTGTCTGCTCAAGGAAGCAGTAAATTGTATTACTCTACTTCTGAAGGTCAAATTGTATGTGTTTTCTAAGAAGATTAAAGGTGAACTGCTTGTGCAATGCCGCCCCCTGCAGTTTTGCGGCCAATCGGCCGCTACTAGGGGGTGTCAATCAACCCAATCATATGAGAGCGGGCTGATTGCTGTACGCCACTTCAGAGGTGGCATATAAGTTAAGGAGCAGCGGTCTTAAGACTGCTGGTTCTTAACTCCTGTTTCCGACAAGCCTGAAGGCTCGCGCGGAAACAAATGTATCTGGCCCAATTCAGGCCATGAATAAATCGGCCCCTATATATGAAATAAGTTCACATTTTTCCATGTAAATCTATTTTGTTCGCCAACCATAGGACATGCATTTTAATGGTCTATGGCATCTAAACTAATGTTACTGGACTAACAAGACTAAATGACTGGTTTATGCATGTTGCATTCTTTGGATAAACGACTGTGCTTTTTGTTACTTGTTTTATATGAAAAGCAGCATTTTTCTTGGGTAATATTTTATCATTTGGGGACCTTAATTGCTTGTAGATCATCATTATAGCTCTTCAGATTTAATCCATATGTGTTTATATATGAGGGGAAACATTTTACAGTATTCTGTCCCTTTAAATTAGTGCTGCATTGCTGTATGTGTGTGTGTGTGTGTATATATATATATATATATATATATGTGTGTGTGTATATATATATATATATATATATATATATATAAATTCATGTAAAGTAAAGTATTCTTTTTTAAACCAACTTAAATATTTTGTTCCTTTTAAACTTGTTGAAAAGTGTTATTTGTCAATGCTTGAAAGGGCACAATTATTTTACTAAACATATAAACGTTTATCTGTTTAAGTGTGATATGCACTATTAAACATTCCGTTTATTAAGCTCTTAATTCTGAGCATAGGAGGGCTATGAAAAATAGTCCACGTTGAGCAATTATCTATTGATAGATATGGTATGCCTGCTCACTCTTCGGATCTCAAAGCCCAGTTAACTCATGAGATGACTTTTCCCACTGGTCTCATTTTGCAGCAATTCAGATTAATGTTGAGATTATTCTGTGTTTGATGTCTCTCTTAGAAAACCTCATTAGGTATTTGAATTACTCAGCAGTTGTGGCCTACAATCATCACTGCTGTTGCAAATGGTTTTTTGTTGTTGTTGTTTTTTTGGTTAATATGAATAATAGTGGCACATTTTGGATTTGCTCAAACTTTTGTTCAGTATTGGTTAATCTTTTGCAGGTATTGTATTTAAACATCAATTTCAGCACTTTATTAGAAGACTAAACATTTAAAAAAATATATATTTTAGTGTGCAAAAATTCCACAAAAATAAAGTCCACACTTAATGCAAAAAAAGGGTTTCATTTTTGTCATTTTCTATATTGCACGTGTTAATAGAATGAAAGTTTTTAATGGTTATTTAGTATCTATTCACATCTAAAAGAACCCCCTAAATCATTTTATTATTTTAAAAGATGAAACTGCACAAAATTGTTAAAGGGAAAGTCAAGTCCAAAATAAACTTTCATGATTCAAATAGGGCATATGCTAATTTCTTAGACCTTGAAGGCCACCTCTTATCTGAATGCATTTTGACAGTTTTTTATCACTAGAGGGTGTTAGTTCATGTGTGTCATATAGATAACATTAAGCTCACGCACGTGAAGTTACCTAGGAGTCAGCACTGATTGGCTAAAATGCAAGTTTTTCAAAAGAACTGAAATAAGCGGGCAGTTTGCAGAGGCTTAAATACAAGGTAATCACAGAGGTAAAACGTGTATTATTATTATTATACATTATTATCTCTATTATTAGAGCTATAAATTCTCTTATTTTGACAATGCATACATGTGCCTTCTGCTTTTCAAACTTACTTAGCATAGCTCAAAATAATTTATTTAAAAAATAGACACACAAAATTTGCATGAAAAAACATCCTATATAGACGTTTTTATTTGCAAAAGTTCACCTTTTATTACATTCTATCAGTCCTACCATTGGTTGGAATGCTGAAAAAAAGTATCTATATGCCGTGAAACCAACAGCAAAATGAGACTAGAGTGTACTGTCAGGTGATTGTTGTAACTACAATAATCTGTTGATATCTATTTGAGTAAAGAGCAGCCGTATTACAGATGAGGGGTTTTATCATCTGTTTACTATAGTAAAGGGATGATACTGGCTTCTTTGTAAACTTAATACTCCCATAACATACAACTAATGGTTTCAAATATGAGGTGTCATGCTCCAATGTGCATTGTGGGAAGGTGACAGATAGGTTACCCCAACTCCATATCATTTGCTCCATAGGCACAAAAAGGGACAATAGCACCCAAGTACTAAAATGGGTGTGTCAGTCCCTTTTAAATCATAGAGAATTCTGACAATTTATTGAGTAGACAGTTGATTGCGATCTGCAACTTAGAGCGGCATGATACTCATTTTAAAGAAGGTAATCACTAGTGATGTCGCAAACTTAAAATTTTCCGTTCGCGAACGGCGGACTCGAACTTCCGCAACTGTTCGCGAACGGGTGAACCGCCATTGACTTCAATAGGCAGGCGAATTTTAAAACCCACAGGGACTCTTTCTGGCCACAATAGTGATGGAAAAGTTGTTTCAAGGGGACTAACACCTGGACTGTGGCATGCCGGAGGGGGATCCATGGCAAAACTCCCACGGAAAATTACATAGTTGATGCAGAGTCTGGTTTTAATCCATAAAGGGCATAAATAACCTAACATTCCTAAATTGTTTGGAATAACGTGCTTTAAAACATCAGGTATGATGTTGTATCGATCAGGTAGTGTAAGGGTTATGCCCGCTTCACAGTGACAGACCAAACTCCCCGTTTAACGCACCGCAAACAGTCCATTTGCACAACCACGAAATAGATAGATTTGATAGATATATAGATTAGATAGATAGATCAATAGATGCAATATACATTTGATAGATACGATAGATAGATAGATAGATTTGATAGATAAATAGATAGATTTGATAGATATATAATTTCCCAGACAGAGAATTACAAGACGTGCGGTCTGCGACCCATGGTAAGGTTCCCAGAGGCAGTTGCGGCGCCAGGGGACGTGTATATGGCATGGATTTTAGGAACCGGGAGATGGAAAAAGATACTTGGTCGGTCCTCCTACTTCAAATTTGGGGCACTGCGCGTGCAATCTACTGTGGCACCAGATATGAGTGGTGTGTTAAGTAGTACTATTCTGATCAGTTTAACACCTGTTACTCCCCCTATCGGGGGAGGTGTATATGGCATGGATTTTAGGAACCGGGAGATGGAAAAAGATGTAACTACTGTTACAACAGATATGAGTGGTTTCACTAGTTGGCAAGTGGGCCTGGCACACACGCTGGCAGGCAGGCAACTGCAATTAGATTACACTAGCAGACTGATGTTTCACAGTCAAAAAAGTTTTTTTTTTTTTTAAATTTACACTACTGTTACAACAGATATGAGTGGTGGCACTAGTTGGCAAGTGGGCCTGGCACACACGCTGGCAGGCAGGCAACTGCAATTAGATTACACTAGCAGACTGATGTTTCACAGTCAAAAAAGTTTTTTTTACAATATTTACACTACTGTTACAACAGATATCAGTGGTGGCACTGCAGGCAGGCAACTGCAATTAGATTACACTAGCAGACTGATGTTTCACAGTCAAAATTACACAGGCAAAAAAAAAAGAAAAAAGATGTTCTAGCCCTAAAAAGGGCTTTTTGGGGTGCTGTCCTTACAGCAGAGATCAGCTGAGTCCTTCAGGACTGTAGTGGACACTGAATACACTAGCTAGCTATCAATTTCCTTATAAAATCAGCAGCAGCTACACTATCCCTCCTCTCACTAAGAATGCAGGATCAGAATGAATCTAAAATGGCTGCTGTCCAGGAGCTGGGAGGGTCTGGGAGGGAGTGTCTGCTGCTGATTGGCTGAAATGTGTCTGCAGACTGTGAGATACAGGGTCAAAGTTTACTCAATGATGACGAATAGGGGGCGGATCGAACATCGCATATGTTCGCCCGCTGCAGCGAACGCGAACAAGCTATGTTTGCCGGGAACTATTCGCCGGCAAACTATTCGCGACATCACTAGTATCACCTCATTCATATGGTTGGGTTTTTGTGTGTGATGTATGCTGTCTTTAATGGATAGGTGCTGATTTTGAGATATTCTACCTTTATACCACTGTTTCTCAACTAAAAGCCTCAAGTACCCCTAACAGGCCAGGTTTTCATGATATCTGAACTAGAGCACAGGTTAAATTTACACTACTGTTACAACAGATATGTAGTTGGCAAGTGGGCCTGGCACACACGCTGGCAGGCAGGCAGGCAACTGCTATTAGATTACAATAGCAGACTGATGTTTCACAGTCAAAAAAGTTTTTTTTTTTACAAAATTTACACTACTGTTACAACAGATATGAGTGGTGGCACTAGTTGGCAAGTGGGCCTGGCACACACGCTGGCAGGCAGGCAACTGCTATTAGATTACACTAGCAGACTGATGTTTCACAGTCAAAAAAGTTTTTTTTAAAAAAATTTACACTACTGTTACAACAGATATGTAGGTGGCAAGTGGGCCTGGCACACACGCTGGCAGGCAGGCAACTGCTATTAGATTACAATAGCAGACTGATGTTTCACAGTCAAAAAAGTTTTTTTTTAAAATTTACACTACTGTTACAACAGATATGACTGGTGGCACTAGTTGGCAAGTGGGCCTGGCACACACGCTGGCAGGCAGGCAACTGCTATTAGATTACACTAGCAGACTGATGTTTCACAGTCAAAAAAGTTTTTTTTTTTTAAAAATTTACACTACTGTTACAACAGATATGAGTGGTGGCACTAGTTGGCAAGTGGGCCTGGCACACACGCTGGCAGGCAGGCAGGCACGCAACTGCAATTAGATTACACTAGCAGACTGATGTTTCACAGTCAAAGTTTTTTTTTACAAAATTACACTACTGTTACAACAGATATGAGTGGTGGCACTAGTTGGCAAGTGGGCCTGGCACACACGCTGGCAGGCAGGCAACTGCTATTAGATTACACTAGCAGACTGATGTTTCACAGTCAAAAAAGTTTTTTTTTTTAAATTTACACTACTGTTACAACAGATATGAGTGGTGGCACTAGTTGGCAAGTCAGCCTAGCACAAACGCTGGCAGGCAGGCAACTGCTATTAGCTTACACTAGCAGACTGATGTTTCACAGTCAAAAAAGTATTTTTTTTTAAATTTACACTACTGTTACAACAGATATGAGTGGTGGCACTAGTTGGCAAGTGGGCCTGGCACACGCTGGCAGGCAGGCAACTGCAATTAGATTACACTAGCAGACTGATGTTTCACAGTCAAAAAAGTTTTTTTTTTACAAAATTTATAGTACTGTTACAACAGATGTGAGTGGTGGCACTTAGCAAGTGGGCCTGTCATACACGCTGGCAGGCAGGCAACTGATATTAGATTACACTAGCAGACTGATGTTTCACAGTCAAAAAAGTTTTTTTTTTTAAATTTACACTACTGTTACAACAGATATGAGTGGTGGCACTTAGCAAGTGGGCCTGGCACACACGCTGGCAGGCAGGCAACTGCAATTAGATTACACTAGCAGACTGATGTTTCACAGTCAAAAAAGTTTTTTTTTTAAAAATGTACACTACTGTTACAACAGATATGAGTGGTGGTACTAGTTGGCAAGTGGGCCTGGCACACACGCTGGCAGGCAGGCAACTGCTATTAGATTACACTAGCAGACTGATGTTTCACAGTCAAAAAAGTTTTTGTTTTTTTTAAATTTACACTACTGTTACAACAGATATGAGTGGTGGCACTAGTTGGCAAGTGGGCCTGGCACACACGCTGGCAGGCAACTGCAATTAGATTACACTAGCAGACTGATGTTTCACAGTCAAAAAAGTTTTTATTACAAAATTTACACTACTTTTACAACAGATATGAGTGGTGGCACTAGTTGGCAAGTGGCCTGGCACACACTCTGGCAGGCAGGCAACTGCAATTAGATTACACTAGCAGACTGATGTTTCACAGTTAAAAAAGTTTTTTTTTACAAAATTTAAACTACTGTTACAACAGATATGAGTGGTGGCACTTAGCAAGTGGGCCTGGCACACACGCTGGCAGGCAGGCAGGCAGGCAGGCAACTGCAATTAGATTACACTAGCAGACTGATGTTTCACAGTCAAAAAAGTTTTTTAAAAAATTTTTTACACTACTGTTACAACAGATATGCGTGGTAGCACTAGTTGGCAAGTGGGCCTGGCACACACGCTGGCAGGCAGGCAACTGCAATTAGATTACACTAGCAGACTGATGTTTCACAGTCAAAAAAGTTTTTTTTTACAAAATTTACACTACTGTTACAATAGATATGAGTAGTGGCAATTAGCAAGTGGGCCTGGCACACACGCTGGCAGACAGGCAACTGCAATACTAGCAGACTGATGTTTCACAGTCAAAAAAGTTTTTGGTTTTTTTAAATTTACACTACTGTTACAATAGATATGAGTAGTGGCAATTAGCAAGTGGGCCTGGCACACACGCTGGCAGGCAGGCAACTGCAATTAGATTACACTAGCAGACTGATGTTTCACAGTCAAAAAAGTTTTTTTTTTTTTTAAATTTACACTACTGTTACAACAGATATGAGTGGTGGCACTAGTTGGCAAGTGGGCCTGGCACACACGCTGGCAGGCAGGCAACTGCTATTAGATTACACTAGCAGACTGATATTTCACAGTCAAAAAAGTTTTTTTTTTACAAAATTTACACTACTGTTACAACAGATATGAGTGGTGGCACTTAGCAAGTGGGCCTGGCACACACGCTGGCAGGCAGGCAGGCAACTGCAATTAGATTACACTAGCAGACTGATGTTTCACAGTCAAAAAAGTTTTTTTTACAATATTTACACTACTGTTACAACAGATATCAGTGGTGGCACTGCAGGCAGGCAACTGCAATTAGATTACACTAGCAGACTGATGTTTCACAGTCAAAATTACACAGGCAAAAAAAGATGTTCTAGCCCTAAAAAGGGCTTTTTGGGGTGCTGTCCTTACAGCAGAGATCAGCTGAGTCCTTCAGGACTGTAGTGGACACTGAATACACTAGCCTAGCTATCAATTTCCTTATAAAATCAGCAGCAGCTACACTATCCCTCCTCTCACTAAGAATGCAGGATCAGAATGAATCTAAAATGGCTGCTGTCCAGGAGCTGGGAGGGTCTGGGAGGGAGTGTCTGCTGCTGATTGGCTGAAATGTGTCTGCAGACTGTGAGATACAGGGTCAAAGTTTACTCAATGATGACGAATAGGGGGCGGATCGAACATCGCATATGTTCGCCCGCTGCAGCGAACGCGAACAAGCTATGTTTGCCGGGAACTATTCGCCGGCAAACTATTCGCGACATCACTAGTATCACCTCATTCATATGGTTGGGTTTTTGTGTGTGATGTATGCTGTCTTTAATGGATAGGTGCTGATTTTGAGATATTCTACCTTTATACCACTGTTTCTCAACTAAAAGCCTCAAGTACCCCTAACAGGCCAGGTTTTCATGATATCTGAACTAGAGCACAGGTGAAATAATCAGCTGATCAGTAACTGTGATTATTAACCTGCTCTGGGCTCTAGTTAATATATAGTAAAAAGCTGGCCTGTTAGGCCCTACCAAAGACATAGGAATGAGACTGCTCTTTGAAAAGTGAAGTTCCCCTGTTTCCATAATGTTATCTGATGCCCCTTTGTATATTTTATATAGGTGATATATAGGGGTCGATTTATGAAGCAGCAGATGCTGTTTCTGACCCACTCCGTTTCAGGTCCGCCTGAAGCAGAAGTTAAGAAGCAGCGATCAAAAGACTGCTGCTCCTTAACTCTTCCGCCACCTCTGAGGGGGCGGACAGCAAACAGCCTGATCAGGGGGCGGTATTGCACAAGCATTTCACAAGAAATGCTTGTGCAATAATAAATGCCGACAGCTTATGCTGTTGGCATTTATTGATGTCCGCCCGCACAATAATAAATCATCCCCATAGGCTCTAAAAGAACCCTCTTGCCCCTCCCTCATCTCTAGTAGGACAGGTGATTACTATTGCCACAGTGACACCTGCACATTAGAGGGGAACATGACTTCTCTTTCAAGAAGTGGTATTCTTTTCTTTTCAGTTAGGGTTTTTTTTCCTATCTAAGTAAAGTGGTGGGTAGATGATGTCTCCTTAATACCTAAATTTCCAAAGAAAATCTGCTTGGTGTCCAGTGGTATTTCTTGCAGTGGTCACATGCATTCTAGGGGACCCATGGTGTCTGTGTTATGACTCCAGGTTGCCATAACATTATTTTGATGCCAGGTTGCTCCGTCTCGCGTCACCTGGGGCGTATTGCATCATCTGTGACGTATTGCATCACCTGTGGCGTATCATGTCACCTGTGATGTATAGCATCACCTGTGACACATCACGTCACCTTTGGCGCACTTTTTCCTTTAAATGCCATTCAGTTTCTCTATTTCATTGCCCTTGTATTGAGTTTATCTCTGGGTGTGTTTTGTGCTATATATTTGGATATCGAACTTTGGCTTGTGACCTGGACCTCCTTTGACTATTCTTCTGCCTGCTGATTTCACCTTGTTAGTTACCCGATTGGTTCTGACCTTGCATTTCCCTGACTACTATTTTTGATTCTGATTCTGCTCCCTGTGACTGTCTGGTTTGACCCCTGACTTGTCGACTCCGCTTTGACCTTCCCGGTCTCTTCCTGGTTTTCAGCTCCTTATTATACTCCTATACAATAGTCATCTTCCTCCTGGGTCCTATCGCTACTATCCTAATAGATTTTTCGTTATCACTCCACTTGACCTCGGGATATCAAGACTACCGGCCAGGATTGGTTTGATAGCGAAATATCTGAAAGGATCCTAACAGTCTGTCACATAGTAGCACATCTTACAATATAAGTGGGCATAATCATCACGCTGATATACGTGATTTAAACAGTATTTATATAATTATTGATCATCAGGTAAATAAAGCCCGAATGGGACCCATAACAATCATAGATCCATTCAATCAATAAAAAATATATACTACACGGGCTGTGCTCTGTGACTCTCAAAGATACAATATGCACAAAAATACAAAGACCACTTTTAAAGTTTGGATTGGATGCCTTCACATAAAGCTGTTGATTAGCTTCCACCGATCAGATGCACTGAAATATTTTATAGGAAAATCCATAAGTAAATCTGACTATTATGACTGTCTGGATGGATAGTAATAGGGCTTAAGCTGGTCACAGTACTTCTTATCTTAGGTATTTTCCACAACTAGTATACATACATACATACATAACATTGAATATTGGCTTGGGAAACCCATCTCATAAGCCTTTCCTATTAATTGGAACCTTCCCTCAAATGAGGTAAAAACAAGTGAAATGCTACAAAGTGTAAAATCCAGCTCTAGGGGGCCCATTTAACAAGGGCGCAATGGACACTGCTCTGTCCTCCCAGCATCTTGGCTGGAATACTCCACCTGCATTCATCATTGCACAAGCCGCTGCTTGTGCATTGCCACCCCCCTGCTTATTCACGGCCAATCGCTGTCAATTACCCTGGTCAGAGAATCCGGGCGAATTAACAAATGCCACTTTAGAGTTGGCTTAGCAGCTTAAAAAGCAGCATTTGCAGTTTCTTAAATGGAGCTATATATGCAAGCTACATAATGAAGTCGTATTTGTTTATGAAAACATTGCAAGAAAAGTTCAACAATACATTTTTAAAAGAGCTACTACACTGACCAAGCAATCACTGTGTATGTAAAGTGTGGAGTCTTCTGGAAAATGAGGAAAAAATACAATTTTCATAATTGCATTAAAGCAAATGGTATTTCAGCAAATAAAGTATGTTGCAAATTAATTTTTACTAAACAAAATGAACCATTTTATGGAAAACTAATGTTAAGCTTTGTGTCCCTGTGTGTATAGTCTTGATCTAAGGGACATAAACTTTCTAAGATTTAAATATAAAATATTTATTTAGGACTCAACAAGTACCTTCCATCTTTAATTTGCAATGATCAGGTGGGTTTTGTCCCAGGCCGAGAGGCCAGGGACAATACCATCAAAGTCACTCAACTAATTAACCATGCCAAAGTCTCGGGGTGCCCACTAGTCCTCTTCGCTACCGACGCGGAGAAGGCTTTTGATAGGGTCAGTTGGTCTTTTCTGCGTTGCGTTTTAGGGAAAATGCGGTTCGGGACACCCTTTGTAAATACGGTTTTGGCACTCTACTCGAATCCGAATGCAAAAATAAGAATCAATGGTACTCTATCGGAATCTTTCAATATTAGCAATGGGACCCGGCAGGGTTGCCCCCTGTCGCCATTGCTGTTCGCACTAACAATTGAAGTGCTGGCGCATAAAGTGAGACTAAATAAAAAAATCAAAGGCATGGTAGCAGGAGACAGAGAGCATAAGCAGGCATTATATGCCAATGATATTCTCTACATGTTAACTGATGCTTTAGAGTCTGTACCAGAGCTTTTAAAAGAAATTAGGGCATACGGAGAGGTTTCAAATTTTTCTCTTAACCTTAGTAAATCAGAACTGCTGAATATCAACACTAATCCTGAAGTGGTACTTCATTTACAACACAATTATAATATATCTGTAGCAAGTACTAAGCTAAAATACTTGGGTATATATCTAACTCCTGACCCCTCGGATCTGTTTAAACATAACTATATTCCCCTGAAGAATGATATTATGGCCGACCTCTCATCCTGGAGAGCAGGGACAGTTTCTTGGCTGGGCAGAGTGGGTGTTATTAAAATGAATGTTCTCCCTCGCATACTGTATCTGTTGCAGACTCTACCCATTGCACTCCCTAAAAGCTATCTTACCCAATTGCAAAATTTGATTGAACAATTTGATTGGGCCAACACCAAACCCAGATTACCCAAACGTACCATGTATCTTACAAGAGATGGGGGGGGGGGGGCTAGGGCTACCAGATATAGCTTCTTATAAACAAGCAGTAGGTTTGCAAAGAATTGTAGAATGGGCACAGAACCTAACCTCTAAGGCATGGCTCGATCTAGATAGACAGATCTTTAAATTAAATAATATGGGAACTCTCGTCTGGATTCCGCCCTCACAACGCCCTCTCGCAGTCACTAAATATCACTTGATAGAGGAGACACTTAATATATGGGACAAGACCATAAACACATCCACGCATATCTCTACTAAACATTCCCCGTTATCCCCCGTTTTTGAAAACCCTGAGCTTCCATATCACAATAGAGGAATATATAAACTTGCCCCATATAAAATTAAGGAGGGATCCGTTTTTGGAATAATAGTAAATGGGAGAATCACACCGCAAGCAGATCTAGTAAGATCATGTCCCACAATCTTCTCCTCGTGGTTACACTATCGCCAGATGCACCACTTTATATTAAGTCATAAATATAAACAGGAACTAGGGAGAACACTTACGAATTTTGAAAAAATATGCGTAATGGATACTGCTCCCAAGCACTTGATATCCATAATGTATAGGTCATTAGTTCTCCGGGGCTCTGAGGCATTACCAACATACACAAAGCAATGGATAGCTGAGTTGGGCTTAGATTTCGACTCTGACCCCCGGTTGAGGGCCTTTAGATTAATTAAGAAATCATCAGTATCATCAACAATTCAGGAACTACACATTAAATACCTGAGCAGATGGTACCTTACTCCTGTAAGGCTCCATAAGATATTCCCTACAATTAGCCCATTATGTTGGAGGGGGTGCGGGGAGGACGGATCAATTTTACACATTTGGTGGCATTGCCCCTGTATATTGTCTTTTTGGAAGGGAGTTATGAAAAAGATGGGGGAAATTCTAAATCTAGACATCCCATACACACCTAACATTTTGCTATTTCTGTCTTTACCTAAAACACAAAGTGCTGCACATTTCTCTCTTCTGCTGATAATGATTACCAGTGCAAAAAAATTAATTCCGAAAAAATGGAAATCTCAAAATCCTCCTACCTTGGGGGACTGGTACACCCAGGTGGAGGAAATTTTGCACCTGGAAAGGTACCATTACCTGAAAACCCATAACCTCGTTACATATGAAATGATACTAGCTTTCTGGCGGGGCACAATTTAAATCAAATAGGATTATATCTACTCGGATTGGTCGTTGATAGCTGTTTTCCTTTTTTTTTTTTTTTTTTTCTTCCCTCTTTTCTTCCTTCTATTACCCTTCTAACCCCTAATTCCTTTTCTTCTTAAATACTTTCTATATCTTTGACTACATTGTCATTAGACTGGTACTATGATGATGTGACCTTACGTTTTGAAAAAATTATATAAAACTATGATTGCTCACTCCAAAGGTCAGTCCGGCGGACTGGGCGTAATATACTGCGAAGTGAAATTGTTTTATATCTTTGCTGCTGTTATAAACTTTTTGTTTATGTACCTATTGTATAACCGCATGGATATGTCATGTTTGTAACTATTCACTTCAATAAAGCCTTAAAAAAAAAAAAAAAATATTTATTTAGGTTTAGAAAAAAAAACCCAATTTACAGTACATTTTCATTATTTATGTTCCCCGGCCGTTTCCTATAATATTATTTTAAAAATTGTGGGCTTTCCACTTCCTTTTAGAATTGAAAGAGCAGGCTCCAAACTTAACGGGACAGTATAGTCAAAATAAATAGAACAGTTTTGAACAATTTTCCAGTTTACTTTTATGATCGTTTGCTTCATTTTCTTGGTATCCTTTGTTGAAAATCATACATTAAAGGGACAGTAAGGTCAAATGATTCAGATAGAACATGCAATTTTAAACACCTTTACAATGTACTTCTATTATCTAATTTGCTTCATTTTCTTGGTATCTTTTGTTGAAAAGCATACTTTATACCTTTACAATGTATTGTCTATTATTGTTGCCACTACCATATTCTACACACTGGTTGCAAAGTCTAGAGACTCATTTACAGATTTCACTAATTGGTGTCAGCACAGAAGATGAAAAAACAAAAACCAAGGTTACAACATGGAGATGGCCACTGCTTTATGGATAATAAAATGATACACTTATTTATTCAAGATTTAAATAACTAATATAATTTTAAAAATGCATCAGTATGTTATTTTCAGACTTATTTTAGTTTGAATACAATTGCTATCTAGCATTTTTTTAGTGTTAACTTAAGAATGCCTAGAAACTCAAAATCATATTGAAATCTTCAGTCCATATTAGCACTTGAGACCCCATTCTTGCTATAACTCTTTAAAGGGGCAGTAAAATCAAAATTAAAGTTTCATGATTCAGGTAGAACATAAGCATTTTAACATTTTACTTTTGTTGCTGTCATGAAACCACACCTCTGACTTAAATGTTGTTGGAAAAAAATAAAATTACAGTTATAGCAAAAGAAAATCCTGTCTCAGTTCATTTTATTGATGGTACACACATTACCACAGGTCCCACCACACAGGAAACAGTACCCATTATGACCATCACTAAGACAGGTCATACTGAATTGGTTCCCTTTGATGTTATTCCTTCCCCTATGTTCCAATTGGTGTTAGGAATAAATTGGCTTATAATTCATCAACCCAATTCCCACTGGGAGGCTCTCATAGTACACTTAACTTCAGATTATTGTAATAAAACTTGTTTTTCCACTTCTTACATACTTCATCTATCAGATAGCAGCCTTCCAGTTCACTATTCAGAATTTCACAACGTTTTTGACGTAAAAGAAGCATAGACCCTACCCCCACACAGACCATATGACTGCCCAGTTGAATTACTCCCCAGATTTACAGTACCATACGGTCATGTTTAACCATTATCACAACCTGAACTGGAGCATTTAAAAGCCTACATTGATGAAAACCTAAAAAAAGGGTTTATTAGACCATCCACCTCCTCACCAGCTGGAGCTGGTATTTTCTTTGTAAAAAATAAGGGTAATTCCGTATGCCCCATCATAGACTACAGGCAATTAAACAAAATCACCAAGAAAAAACGCTACCCATTACCACTAATACCTGAGCTTATCGGAAGGTTACAAGGCACAAAACTTGACCTCCGAGGTGCTTATAACCTTAATTGAATTAGAGACGGGGATAAATGGCTCACTGCCTTTCTCACACGTTATGGGTTGTTCGAGTACTAGGTCATGCCATTCAGGCTTTGTAAGGCCCCAGACACTTTTCAAAGTGTTATCAATAACATCTTTAGAGACATACTCGATGTTTACATTGTAGTTTACTTAGATGATTTTCTCATTTTCTCGAAATCCGAGGAGGAGCATATTAAACATGTTAGATCAGTTCTCACACGCTACTGTATGCTAAGATGGAGAAGTGTATCTTTGATTCCACTGACATATCCTTTTTAGGTTACCACATATAACCCTCTGGCATAAAAATGCAAGATACTAAAGTCGAAGCCATTAAAAATTGGCCTCAGCCCACAAACAAGAGACAGGTACAATGCTTCCTCGCTTTCGCTTTTTACAGCAAATTTAGAAAAAAAGCTTTGCTACCATCTTGAAACCACTCGCTAAACTTAATAAACAACATCCTTCCTTTAAGTGTAATACTGAAGCCCAAGACGCTTTTGATGTATTAAAAAATAAGTTCACAACAGCTCCAATTTAACATCTCCCTGAACATTCCTTACAATTTGTTCTTGAAGTAGATGCTTCAAACTATGCCATAAACGCAGTTCTTTCACAGAAAATAACTTTTAAGGACCCCTTGCACCCAGTAGAATACTTCTCCAGACAGATAAATTCAGCGGCAATTAACTACTGAATAGGTGAAAAAGAATTACTCCCATTCAAATCATCACAAGAGCATTGGAGACACTTATAAGTGGGTACTCCTTGCTAGGTATTGATCCTCATAACCTAGCTAGCTCCTAAACAGAGTTTCAGAAACAGACAAACCATTACTAGCCTAGTCTTTCTGCTTGAGACTTCCATCTTCCTTATACCTCCATGGTATCTTACCATTATCTGTGGCCAAGAGTCTCTGCATTCCTGGAATCATCCTCCTTCTCTACTGCAGCACTGCTGCACTCTCTCTGAACACCTCCGCTACCCATTGGCAGCTCAGTCTTCAGAGAGATCCTCCTGTTACATCCACAGCTGCTGCCTTCACACTAGCCGTCTCTGCTCTCTACAGACAGCTGAGACATCTGTGCTGTCATCATCAGCTACGGACAGAACACTCCCTGCTTCGCTTCCTCTCACACGCTTCCCAGCACAATCTGGTAACGGATCAAGTCTCAACCTGAGGACTAATCTACTTCGCTGCCTAGTGAAAACCGATTGCATTAAACCTCCTCCTCGTGAGTACTTATTATTATGACTAGATACCTTAAAACCCTATTGAATTCCAGGTTTGGTTTTTGACTTCTTATATAAATCTGTGCCATCCTATTTTATATACCCTCATAAGTCTAAACCTAAATAACTGGTAGATCAACTCAGTTATTACAATAATATGGTAATCCAGATATATATATTATTACTATGTATAGTGATACTGATACATTTCCCATATAATATCATATATGTAAACTACAGGCTTACAGTTCTGCAGCTGAGATACATATTAATCAATTTCCACCCTATAACATTATCTGTTTCTCTAGACATCCCTGACAGTTGCGTAATGTTTTTTTCTCTTGGTTTCCTTTGTTCAAAATCATACATACCTAGGTAGGCTCAGGAGGAGCAATGCATCACTGGGTTTTAGCTGCTGATTGGTAGCTGCACTTGTTCTCCTTGTCATTGGCATGTTCAATGTGATCAGATAGTTTCCAGAAGTGCATTGCTGCTTTTTTAACTGAGAATGTGTAGTGAATGAGTCAAATTTGATAATAGAAGTAAATTGGAAAGTTGTTTAAGAATATATGCTCTGTCTGAATTATTAATTAATTAAACGTCCCTTTAATAAAAAATAGATAATGTAATATAATACACACTCCTTCAGTTTTTTTGAGGAGTTCTAGGCAATTTCCCATTCTGGTCCTGTGTGACTGTCTTCACATTCATTAAGATTACAATGTATAATGTTCCCATGGCTACCAGAAATTTGTTTCTAAGAAATGCATCAGATTTCACTATGAATGATTTCATTAAAATAGTTTAAGTTTAGCCTGCACTGAAACTGAATTGTTTTCTATAATATGTATTTAATGCAAACACAATAGTTCAACCTAATTTAAATCACTTTCTAATAAAGTGTTATTACTCCTATAAGAAATACATTTTCTATGGAAAACTTCTACCTTAGTAAAAAAAAAAAAAAATTGCTGTTTTTCCTTTGAATCTTTTGCATTAAACATTCTTTTTGCTAAAAGTGTCTTTATGGAAAGGACAGTGACAAAAGGTGTTTCATCTAGAGGTGACATGACTGAGAAGTGAAGGACCATTACTGCCGGCAGTTTAATTAGACTTTTATGGCTCAGACAGAGCATGTCATTTTAAATAGCTTTCCAACTTCTATTATCAAATTTTCTGTGTTCCATTGGTGTGCTTTGTCAAAAAGCATACCAAGGTAGGTTCAGGAGCAGGAATGCACTACTGGGAGATATCTGATGATTGGTGGTTACACATATTTGCCTCTTGTCATTAGCTCACTTGGGGCTAGATTATTATTATTCTTTATTTATAAAGCGCCAACAGATTCCACAGCGCTGCCCAAGGGTACAAGGATTAAAAGTACAATGGAGAAACAATACAATAAGAGAGAACATTTTACAGACAAATACAGGGGGAATTGAGGGCCCTATTCCCGTGGGAACTCACAATCTAAATGGGTGGGAGGATGGGAAACAGGAGATGGGGACTGCAAAGGTGAGAATGATATTAGTGAGGAGATATAGGGCAACTGTTAGTTAAGTGAAGTTATTTTGTTAATGAATCGGGTGATAAGCTTCCCTGAACAGAAAGGTCTT
The DNA here is from genome assembly GCF_027579735.1 of Bombina bombina. Lineage (NCBI taxonomy): Eukaryota > Metazoa > Chordata > Amphibia > Anura > Bombinatoridae > Bombina > Bombina bombina. Next base: position 461,181,363 of record NC_069503.1, read on the forward strand.
TAGGGAACGTTTAAAGGAGGAGAGGTTAGGGGCAAGTCTGACAGCACGAGGAAGTGTGTTCCAGAGGGTTGGTGCCGCACGAGAGAAGTCCTGTAGTCTAGCATGAGAGGAGGTGATGGTAGAGGATGCAAGGAGCAGATCATTGCTGGATCTTAGGGGGCAGGCTGGAGCATATTTGTTGATGAGGGAGGACAGGTAGGGTGGGGCAGCATTGGTGAGGGCTTTGTGAAGGGACTCACAGAGAGGTGCAGCAGAAACAGAGCGACAAGAGAGGTGGATTAGCCTGGCAGATGCATTTAGGATGGATTGAAGGTGAGAGAGGCGGGAGAGAGGGAGGCCAGATAGTAAGTTATTACAGTAGTCAAGTCGGGAAATTACCAGGGAGTGGATTAGCTGTTTAGTAGTTTCAGCACTCAAAAACTGACACATTTTGGAGATATTGGAACACTATGTATTGCTCCCGCTTGTGCATTAACTCTGCTAGAAAGTAAGTGTTCTGCGCACGTCAGGTAGCGCGTATTTTACATGTTGAAAGTAAAACGTTTTTGCACAAGCGCTAACCCGACAGGTTTCCTTCAACATAGGATACAAATAGAATAAGGCAACTTTTATAATAGAAGTAAATTGAAAAGATGTTTAATATTATATACTCTATCTAAATCGTGAAAGAAAAGAAAATAAGTATTATGTCCCTTTAATTGAAAATATATAGAGGCCAATTTAAGAAACAGCGTATGCTGCTGTTTCCACGCGAGCCTTCGCCGGAAACTTAAAGGGATACTAAACCCACATTTTTTCTTTCATGATTCAGCTAGAGCAGGCAATTTTAAGCAACTTTCTAATTTACTCCTATTATCAATTTTTCTTTTTTCTCTTGCTATCTTTATTTGAAAAAAAGAAGGCATCTAAGCTAAGGAGCCAGACAATTTTTGATTCAGACCCTGAACAGCACTTGTTTAAGGGTGGGTGCATTTAGCCACCAATCAGCAAGCACAACCCAGGTTGCTAAACAAAAATGTGCCGGCTTCTAAATTTACATTCTTGCTCTTCAAATAAAGATAGCAAAAGAATGAAGAAAAATTGATAATAGGAGTAAATTAGAAAGTTGCTTAAAATTGCATGCTTTATTTGAATCATGAAAGAACAAAATTGGGTTCAGTGTCCCTTTAAGTTAAGAAGCAACGGTCTTAAGATCATTGTTTCTTAACTCATCCGCCGCCTCAGAGGTGGCGGATAACAATCATTCAGATCGGATATGATCAGGATAATTGACACCCCTGCCTGAATGTGCAGGGGGCAGCATTGCACAAACATTTCACACGCTTGTGCAATGATAAATGTTTACAGCATATGCTTCTCTTAAACCTACTCTTTAATAAAGGATACCAAGACAACAAAGCAAGTTTGATTAAAGATTTAGATTGGAAATTTGTTAAAAATTACATGCTCTATCTGGATCATGAAAGTTTAATGTTTACTTTATAGTCCCTTTAATGAAAAAAAATATTAAGTAAATACTAACCAATACAGATTTATTTTCAAGTAAGAGTTTCTTCATTGTAGTATTATCTAAAATGCATTTTTCTGTTCTTTATTTTACCCTTTTGGCTTCACTTATATAATTCCTTAAAAGAAGTAAAGGGGGTACCAAAATGATTATCCTCTGTGAAGGTCTGGGAGAAGTCAGCTCTCATTATTGAGCCAAGACATATTGGGCTAGATTGCAAGTGCAGCACAAACGTTTTCGCAATCGTTTGAGCTCCTTTTTAATTGCGCTGATATTACAAATTGAGCGAAAAGGTCAGAGATCTCGGGTGTTACAAAAAAAAAAGCCGCTAAAGGACTTTAACATAAATATACATAAAGATACATTGCTTAGTGCATTGTAGCCCTTTGCAGTTAGGTAGATGAAAACTTGTTAAAGCATATTTATGCAATATTTTCATGTTGGATAAGCGCATTTTGCAGTAGGTGATCATGTTTGCACATATTACAGAATGCAATCATATATGCGCATATTACAAACAAACATGTTAAGGAACATTGGAATATGAAATATTTCTATTTTCATGTCGGTTTAGAGCTAATGAAAATATGTGATGGTGTTTTTTCTACATTAACTTCTATGGGGGAATATGTGATCACGCACACAATAATGTAAATTCCCATTTTTGCGCTAGTCGAGTACAGCTAGTGAAAAATAAGTTTATTTTCAATATACAAAGATAAGAATTAGGAGTGCCCAGGGGCTAAAGGTACAATTGTGCATATACTGGTATCACATATAATAAATGTGAGATAGATAAACCTGAGTTAACCTAGGCATAACACAAACAGTAAATAATGTTGATATATGGGTAATAATTGGGGTACAAAAATAACAATTTATTACAGTCCTCAAATAATATTACGGTACTCAAAATAGTATAAATATTAATAATAAAAATCGGACGTCTCTGATATAAAATAACAATTATAAGAAATAGAGAGAAAATTGACACCACTGAGAGTCAATTGATACAATGGATGCAAAAAGAAACAAACAGTCAGTCGCTGTCAAAGAATTGCAAAAAAATGTAAGTGCTATTGCGAAGTTGCAGTGCATAAAGGTAACCAAGGGTATTTCTTTTAACATGTGACTACACAGTACCTGGCTTCCGGAATGAATGACAAACATGGGATAAGACAAACTTTTCTTAGCCACATAGCCTCCGTGTTGTTTGTTCCTCTGCCATTATGGTCACGTGTGTATATGATGTCAGTGGAATCCAATCCTATTGGTAAATCATGTATTTCAAAAGGTACAGCTGATCTGCTTTCTTAAGTAGAAGGAAAGAAGTCATCCGCTCTTTAAGTGCATATATGCACGCAGAATGAATCCTCAGAGGTTTGAATGCTGAGACTTTAACACACTTTGCTTTGTCTTTGGCACTTGTCAGTGCAGGCTTTCAGTATACCATACCAAGCTTTTAATATAGTAGACCAGAGTAAAGTCCCAAACAATCCTCCATTATTAAGGAGGAGTACTTCACAAATAGAGTATTCTGGCTGCAAAAACATCAACGCGTTTCTCCCTACGCGAGGGCTCTTTTAAGATCATCTTGAAAAAGCCCTCACGTAGGGAGAAACGTATATGCACTTAACCCCTTAATGACCACAGCACTTTTCCATTTTCTGTCCGTTTGGGACCAAGGCTATTTTTACATTTTTGAGGTGTTTGTGTTTAGCTGTAATTTTCCTCTTACTCATTTACTGTACCCACACATATTATATACCGTTTTTCTCGCCATTAAATGGACTTTCTAAAGATACCATTATTTTCATCATATCTTATAATTTACTATAAAAAAAATTATAAAATATGAGGAAAAAATGGAAAAAAACACACTTTTTCTAACTTTGACCCCCAAAATCTGTTACACATCTACAACCACAAAAAAACACCCATGCTAAATAGTTTCTAAATTTTGTCCTGAATTTAGAAATACCCAATGTTTACATGTTCTTTGCTTTTTTTGTAAACTATAGGGCCATAAATACAAGTAGCACTTTGCTATTTCCAAACCATTTCTTTTCAAAATTAGCGCTAGTTACATTAGAACACTGATATCTTTCAGGAATCTCTGAATATCCATTGACATGTATATATTTTTTTTTAGTAGACAACCCAAAGTATTGATCTAGGCCCATTTTGGTATATTTCATGCCACCATTTCACCGCCAAATGCAATCAAATACAAAAAATCGTTCACTTTTCACAATTTTTTTCACAAACTTTTGGTTTCTAACTTAAATTATTTACAAACAGCTTGTGCAATTATGGCATAAATTGTTGTAAATTCTTATCTGGGATCCCCTTTGTTCAGAAATAGCAGACATATATGACTTTGGCATTGCTTTTTGGTAATTAGAAGGCCGCTAAATGCCACTGCGCACCACACGTGTATTATGCCCAGCAGTGAAGGGGTTAATTAGGGAGCATGTAGGGAGCTTTTTGGGATAGTTTTAGCTTTAGTGTAGTGTAGTAGACAACCCCAAGTATTGATCTAGGCCAATTTTGGTATATTTTATGCCACCATTTCACCGCCAAAAGTTAAATTTTTCTCAATTTTAGGTTTCTCACTGAAATTATTTACAAACAGCTTGTGCAATTATGGCACAAATGGTTGTAAATGCTTCTCTGGGATCCCCTTTGTTCAGAAATAGCAGACATATATGGCTTTGGCATTGCTTTTTGGTAATTAGAAGGCCTCTAAATGCCGCTGCGCATCACACGTGTATTATGGCTAGCAGTGAAGGGGTTAATTATGTAGCTTGTAGGGAGCTTGCAGGGTTAATTTTATCTTTAGTGTAAAGCTCAGCCTCCCACCTGAAACATCAGACCCCCTGATCCCTCCCAAACAGCTCTCTTCCCTCCCCCACCCCACAATTGTCCCTGCCATCTTAAGTACTGGCAGAAACTCGGTATTTGGCCCTTTTTAAAAAAAAAAAAAGCATATTTACATATGCTGATGTGTATGATCCCCCCTTAGACCCCAACCTCACTGATACACCACCTAACAGCTCTCTAACCCTTCCCCTCTGCCTTAATGGGCGCCATCTTGGGTACTGGCAGCTGTCTGCCAGTACCCAGTTTTATGTAGTGTAGCTTCCCCCCCCCCACCAAGACCAACCCCCAACCCCTTCCAGATCCCTTAGATTAGATTTTTAATGTTTAAACTTTCTTATTTTTTTTTACTTTTAACTTTATGTTTTTCTGTAGTGTAGCGGTTCCCACCCGCTCCCGTGCACGCGCCCGCCCACCAACCCCCGTGCACGCACGCGCTCCTGTGCGAGCCCCCGTGGGTCCCGCCCCCCTCCACTCCATACAGAGCATCGATGGCCGCCCACCCGCCTCCCACGTAAGCTCCCACCCACCAACGATACCGGCCACCGATGTCCGGTGCAGAGAGGGCCACAGAGTGGCTCTCTCTGCATCGGATGGCCAAGGGGGTTATTGCAGGATGCCTCCATATCGAGGCATCACTGCAATAACCGGAAAGCAGCTGGAAGCGAGCAGGATCGCTTCCAGCTGCTTTCCAGACCAAGGACATACGCCACACGTCCTCGGTCATTAACTGTATTTTTTTTTGAGGACGTGTGGCGTACGTCCTTGGTCGTTAAGGGGTTAAAGAGCGGATGACTTCTTCCTTTCTACTTAAGAAAGCAGATCAGCTGTACCTTTGGAAATATATGATTTACCAATAGGATTGGATTCCACTGACATCATATACACACGTGACCATAACGGCAGAGGAACAAACAACACAGAGGCTGAGCGGCTAAGAAAAGTTTGTCTTATCCTGTGTTTGTCATTCATTCCGGAAGCCAGGTACTGTGTAGTCACATGTTAAAAGAAATATCCTTGGTTACCTTTATGCACTGCAACTTTGCAACAGCACTTTTGCACTTGATCTTTGTTGCAATTCTTTGACAGCGACTGACTGTTTCTTTTTGCATCCATTGTATCAATTGACTCTCCGAGGTGGCAATTTTCTCTCTATTTCTTTTAATTGTTATTTTATATCAGAGACGTCAGATTTTTATTATTAATAATTTTACTATTTTGAGTACCGTATTATTATTTGAGAACTGTAATAAATTGTTATATTTGTGTACCCCAATTATTACACATATATCAACATTATTTACTGTTTGTATTATGCCTAGGTTAACTCAGGTCTATCTATCTCACATTTATTATATGCAATACCAGTATATGCACAATTGTACCTTTAGCCCCTGGGCACTCCTACTTCTTATGTTTGTATATTTAGCTGTTCTTTCCTAAATGTGGGGGATATTTTAGGATTTTAGGAGTTTGGTACCAAGCTCTGTGCATACTCTCTTGCTATTGCCTAAGTTTATTTTCAACTTGCAATACCAGGGCAACACGACTTGTGCAAAAATGAAAATCCTAGTGTAATTTTTGCTATAGCGAAAACGCAAAATACCGCTCCACTTGTAATCTAGCCCAATGTTTTTCTTCTTTTATGCAAAAGTTTAATTATCTTTTTTTTTTTAAAAAAAGAAGTCTCAAGAGCTATATATGTTTTTAGTTTTTGATGCTATTGCAACAGCAGCAGATACATGAGGAATTTGCAGCCTCTAGAGAATGTAACCATCAAACAAGTGCGTTTTTTTTTAAATATATATTTACATTCAGTAGAAGTGTTTAAAGCAATAAGATTTGTTAGTGCCAACTAGCCAGTATTTTACAGATTAATCTCTCCCCTGCCTCTGGTTATCATGTGATTGATGTCTGCTGTATCGATTTGAATCACCAGGCTTGGGTCAGTACATCACATGTGCTAACGCTCATTAATAGTTGATTAATTTGGCTTTGATTTAGTGCTAAAAATAATCACACTAAATAATTAGTGGTCCTTGGATAGTGTAGTTGGTGTGTTTACTTTAGTTTGTTAGGTAGGATGTTGTTTACATGGTTCCATCTGCTTCAGAATTCTGTAGTCCAGTAGAGCGTAGGAACATTTATCACAGCCATAGTCTGCTCATTTTTCATAGAAGGTTTCAGCATTACCCACAGCAAATTCTAAAACCCATACATAAAGGCCAGTGTCATAGCCTAGTGTTAAGCTACAGCCAAACTGAGATTGCATAGCCTTAATGCTATCTAGAAAACTGAAAATCGGTACCCACTATATTGCAGCTTCAAACAATATTTCATAAAAATTGCAGAGAAAAAAAAAAAGTCTTGACATTTATTGGTGAAATATTGAGCGTAAATAAGTATGTAACTTTATGAATTTCTTTCACTGTCTTGGTTTTCTCTAAAATGTTTTGTTTATTGAAGTGCTGAAATCCCTTTAGGAATCTCTGTGTGCAATGAAACACAAATTGCAGATGACCTTCAGTATATAAAAAAAGTATGTATCTGGAGGGCCGGTGCTAGGACTTTTGGCTACACAGGCAAAGACACATTTTGCCGCCCCCCCAAAAAAAAAATAATAATAATAATAAATATCTATATTTATATGTATGTATATATGTCTATATATATATATATATATATATATATATATATATATATATATATATACACACATACATATTTATACAGACTCCCAATGTTGTTGTTTTTCTTTTCAGTGAGACAGCTTTATTTGTACAACTAAATATTATTAATGTGTCTTTCAGCTTTTCTTATGACTAAAAATTAAGGACTATATTTCAAATAAGCTGCAAAATGGAAGCATTATTACAAAAAGGTTCACACAGATTTATTTCCCCATAGAAGTCAATGGAAAAATATAAATATTTCACATTTTAATGTTCTTTACCTAGATAAATATGTTCTATTTATTATATATATATATATATATATATATATATATATATATATATATATATATATATATATATATGATGGCCTTTTGCACAAATATATATTTATACCTAAATAAATAGAAAATATTATGCTATGTGCAGAACAACATTGGAATGTGAAATATTTATAGTAAATACATAGTATAACAGTTTATTGAAAATGAATGTTGCATACATTTGTTTTTACATGTTTTCATCTACTTAACTGGAAAGGACTCTAGTGCCCTTATATATATTATTTTACTGATACAATGATTGTTGTTGCAGAGATATAAACACAATGGGGCCTATTTATCAACCCCTCAACTGTGCTGCATTCGCCGGCACCAATACGCTCGCCTAACATCCCTGCCGCAGACCTGAATACGATCTCCATATTTAAAGGGACAGTCTACACCAGAATTTTTATTGTTTTAAAAGATAGATAATCCCTTTATTACCCATTTCCCAGTTTTGCATAACTAACACATTTATAATAATATACTTTTAACCTCTGTGATTATCTTGTATCTAAGCTTCTGCAAACTGCCCCTTTTTTCAGTTCTTTTGACAGACTTGCAGTCTAGCCAATCAGTGCCTGCTCCCAGATAACTTCTCGTGCACGAGCACAGTGTTATCTATATGAAATACGTGAACTAACACCCTCTAGTGGTGAAAAACTGTTAAAATGCAATCTGAAAGAGGTGGGCTTCAAGGTCTAAGAAATTAGCATATGAAACTCCTAGGTTAAGCTTTCAACTAAGAATACCAAGAGAACAAAGCAAAATTGGTGATAAAAGTAAATTGGAAAATTGTTTAAAATTACATGCTCTATCTGAATCATGAAAGTTTATTTTGGCCTAGACTGTCCCTTTAACAAAAAAGCTGCACACCAAGTACGGGGCGATGAGCAGTGGACTGTTGTTAACTAACAGTCATCGATCTCGCTGCTATTCAGCTTTTTCCCACCTTTATTTGTATACTGTCACTAAACACTCACACTATACTAGACTGTTTAACCCCTATCCCGACGCTCCCAGACCCGGCCAGAACTAAATAAAGTTATTAACTCCTAAACCGCCGCTCCCGGAGCCCACCGCCACCTACATTATACTTATTAACCCCTAATCTGCTGCCCCCTACTCCGCTGCCACCTACAATATACTTATTAACCCCTAATCTGCCACCCCCTATACTGCCGCCACCTACATAAAGTTATTAACCCCTATCCTGCCACTCCCGTAGCCCACAGCAACTAAATAAATGTATGAACCCCTAAACTGCCAGCCCCCCACATCACCATAAACTAAATTAACCTATTAATCCCTAAACCTAACAACCCGCTAACTGTACATTAAATATTAACTCATCCCCATCTTATAATAAATTTAAACTTACCTTTAGATTTAAATTAAACTATATTAAACTAATAATTAACCTATTCTAACTATTATAATAAAATTACATTAAACTATATTACAATAATAATTAACCTACCCTAACTATTAAAATAAAATTACATTAAACTATATTAAAATAATAATTAACCTACCCTAACTATTATAATAAAATTACATTAAACTATATTAAATTAATAATTAACCTACCCTAACATTTATAATAAAATTACATTAAACTATATTAAAATAATAATTAACCTACCCTAACTATTATAATAAAATTACATTAAACTATATTAAAATAATAATTAATCTAACCTAACTTTTATCCTAAAATTACATTAAACTAAAAATTAAATTAACTATATTATATATTTAAACACCTAACCGTACTCCAATAATTTAAATCTACACTAAACAATTACTAAGTTACAAAAAACTAACAACTAAGTTACAAAAAATAACAAACACTAACTTACACAAACAAATAAACACTAAGTTACAAAAAAGAAAAAAGAAATTATCAAAGCTTTAAACTAATTACACCTAATCTAAGGGCCCTATGAAAATAAAAAAGCCCACCAAAATAAAAAAAAACCCTAGCCAACAATAAACTGCAAATCGCCCTTAAAAGGGCCTTTTGCAGGGCATTGCCCCAAAGTAATCAGCTCTTTTACCTGTAAAAAAAATACAAATATCCCCCAACTGTAAAACCCACCACCCACACAAACAACCCCCCAAATAAAATACTATCTAAAAAAACCTAAGCTCCCCATTTCCCTGAAAAGGGCATTAGGATGGGCATCACCCTTAAAAGGGCATGTAGCTCTGTTGCAGGCCCAAAGTCCTAATCTAAAACTAAAACCCACCCAATACACCCTTAAAAAAATCCTAACACTAACCCCAGAAGATTTACTTACAGTTTTGAAGATCCGAAATCCATCCTCCAAGAAGCCGGGTGAAGTCCTCAACAAAGCGGCCAAAGTCTTCATCCAAGCCCGCAGAAGTCTTCACCCAGATGGCATCTTCTATCTTCATCCATCCGGCGCAGAGCGGCTCCATCTTCAAGACATCTGATGCGGAGTGTTTGTTATTTTTTGTAACTTAGTTGTTTTTTTTTTGGTAACTCAGTAATTTTTTAGTGTAGATTTAAATTATTGGAGTAGGGTTAGGTGTTGAAATATATAATATAGTTACTTTAATGTTTAGTTTAGTTTAATGTAATTTTAGTATAAAAGTTAGGTTAGATTATTTTTTATTTTAATATAGTTTAATGTAATTTTATTATAATAGTTAGAATAGGTTAATTATTAATTTAATATAGTTTAATTTAAATCTTAAGGTTTAAATTTATTATAAGATGGGAATGAGTTAATATTTAATATAAAGTTTGCGGGTTGTTAGGTTTAGGGGTTAATAGGCTCATTTAGTTTATGGCGATGTGGAGAGCTGGCGGTTTAGGGGTTAATACATTTATTTAGTTGCTGTGGGCTCCGGGAGCGGCAGGATAGGTGTTAATACTTTTATGTAGGTGGCGGCGGTTAAGGGGGTGGCAGATTAGGGGTTAATAAGTATAATGTAGGTGGCGGCGGTGTAGGGGGCAGCAGATTAGGGGTGTTTAGACTTGGGGTACATGTTAGGGTGTTAGGTGTAAACGTAACTTTTATTCTCCCATAGGAATCAGTGGGATATCGGGCAGCATCGAACATAAGCTTTCGGTGCTTTCTGACTACCATTGATTCCTAGGGCAGCTGATTGAAAACCAGGTACGCTGGGCCGGAATAGTGGCGAGCGTACCTGGTAGATATTTGTTAAGTAGCAAAAGCAACAAATAAATGTATGAACCCCTAAACTGCCAGCCCCCCACATCACCATAAACTAAATTAACCTATTAATCCCTAAACCTAACAACCCGCTAACTGTACATTAAATATTAACTCATCCCCATCTTATAATAAATTTAAACTTACCTTTAGATTTAAATTAAACTATATTAAACTAATAATTAACCTATTCTAACTATTATAATAAAATTACATTAAACTATATTAAATTAATAATTAACCTACCCTAACATTTATAATAAAATTACATTAAACTATATTAAAATAATAATTAACCTACCCTAACTATTATAATAAAATTACATTAAACTATATTAAAATAATAATTAATCTAACCTAACTTTTATCCTAAAATTACATTAAACTAAAAATTAAATTAACTATATTATATATTTAAACACCTAACCGTACTCCAATAATTTAAATCTACACTAAACAATTACTAAGTTACAAAAAACTAACAACTAAGTTACAAAAAATAACAAACACTAAGTTACACAAACAAATAAACACTAAGTTACAAAAAAGAAAAAAGAAATTATCAAAGCTTTAAACTAATTACACCTAATCTAAGGGCCCTATGAAAATAAAAAAGCCCACCAAAATAAAAAAAAACCCTAGCCAACAATAAACTGCAAATCGCCCTTAAAAGGGCCTTTTGCAGGGCATTGCCCCAAAGTAATCAGCTCTTTTACCTGTAAAAAAAATACAAATATCCCCCAACTGTAAAACCCACCACCCACACAAACAACCCCCCAAATAAAATACTATCTAAAAAAACCTAAGCTCCCCATTTCCCTGAAAAGGGCATTAGGATGGGCATCACCCTTAAAAGGGCATGTAGCTCTGTTGCAGGCCCAAAGTCCTAATCTAAAACTAAAACCCACCCAATACACCCTTAAAAAAATCCTAACACTAACCCCAGAAGATTTACTTACAGTTTTGAAGATCCGAAATCCATCCTCCAAGAAGCCGGGTGAAGTCCTCAACAAAGCGGCCAAAGTCTTCATCCAAGCCCGCAGAAGTCTTCACCCAGATGGCATCTTCTATCTTCATCCATCCGGCGCAGAGCGGCTCCATCTTCAAGACATCTGATGCGGAGCATCCTCTTCCTTCCGACAAATGAAGGTTCCTTTAAATGACGTCATCCAAGATGGCGTCCCTTAGATTCCGATTGGCTGATATAATTCTATCAGCCAATAGGAATTAAGGTTGAGAAAATCCTATTGGCTGTTGCAGTCGGAAGGAAGAGGATGCTCCGTGTCGGATGTCTTGAAGATGGAGCCGCTCCGCACCAGATGGATGAAAATAGAAGATGCCGTCTGGGTGAAGACTTCTGCGGGCTTGGATGAAGACTTCGGCCGCTTCGTTGAGGACTTCTCCCAGCTTCTTAGAGGATGGATGTCGGATCTTCAAAACTGTAAGTAAATCTTCTGGGGTAAGTGTTAGGATTTTTTTAAGGGTGTATTGGGTGGGTTTTAGTTTTAGATTAGGACTTGGGTCTGCAATAGAGCTAACTGCCCTTTTAAGGGCAATGCCCATCCAAATGCCCTTTTCAGGGCAATGGGGAGCTTAGGTTTTTTTTAGATAGTATTTTATTTGGGTGGTTGTTTGTGTGGGTGATGGGTTTTACTGTTGGGGGGGGTATTTGTATTTTTTTTACAGGTAAAAGAGCTGATTACTTTGGGGCAATGCCCCGCAAAAGGCCCTTTTAAGGGCTATTTGCAGTTTATTGTAGGCTAGGGTTTTTTTTTATTTTGGGGGGCTTTTTTATTTTCATAGGGCCCTTAGATTAGGTGTAATTAGTTTAAAGCTTTGATAATTTCTTTTTTGTAACTTATTGTTTATTTTTTTGTTTAAATTAGTGTTTGTTATTTTTTGTAACTTAGTTGTTTTTTTTTTGGTAACTCAGTAATTTTTTAGTGTAGATTTAAATTATTGGAGTAGGGTTAGGTGTTGAAATATATAATATAGTTACTTTAATGTTTAGTTTAGTTTAATGTAATTTTAGTATAAAAGTTAGGTTAGATTATTTTTTATTTTAATATAGTTTAATGTAATTTTATTATAATAGTTAGAATAGGTTAATTATTAATTTAATATAGTTTAATTTAAATCTTAAGGTTTAAATTTATTATAAGATGGGAATGAGTTAATATTTAATATAAAGTTTGCGGGTTGTTAGGTTTAGGGGTTAATAGGCTCATTTAGTTTATGGCGATGTGGAGAGCTGGCGGTTTAGGGGTTAATACATTTATTTAGTTGCTGTGGGCTCCGGGAGCGGCAGGATAGGTGTTAATACTTTTATGTAGGTGGCGGCGGTTAAGGGGGTGGCAGATTAGGGGTTAATAAGTATAATGTAGGTGGCGGCGGTGTAGGGGGCAGCAGATTAGGGGTGTTTAGACTTGGGGTACATGTTAGGGTGTTAGGTGTAAACGTAACTTTTATTCTCCCATAGGAATCAGTGGGATATCGGGCAGCATCGAACATAAGCTTTCGGTGCTTTCTGACTACCATTGATTCCTAGGGCAGCTGATTGAAAACCAGGTACGCTGGGCCGGAATAGTGGCGAGCGTACCTGGTAGATATTTGTTAAGTAGCAAAAGTAGTCAGATAGTGCCAAATTTACATTCGGAACATCTGTAGTGATGTAAGCATCGATCTGTGTTGGACTGAGACCGGTGGATAGTATGTTACGTCACAAAATTCTACTTTTGCCGGTCTGGAGCCTTTGATAAATAATGCAAATCAAGCTCTCCAAAATTACGCTGCAGAATTCCAGCGTATTTGCGGTTGACGGCTTGATAAATAGGCCCCATTGAATTTACTACAATTTTTTTTTTCCAATAAAAGACCGGACAAGACGCAGAAGGAAGACTGAGAAAATGAAACAATTGCACAAGGGTAGCATACACTAAGGCATGCACACCTGTGGCTTGCTTGTCCTGGATGGCATGAGAAATATTTTTGATAGCATACCACCCCTGTCCTACCTTTATAAAGCCATGTGCCAAATGACCACATCTCATGTTCATTCAGCTGGCAGGTGGCCTTCTTCTCCCTTATAGGCTGTGTGTGGGGAAACTACAATTCTCATCATGATGTGGCCTAGGTGGAATCACCCCACATTTTTTTTTTTTTTAAATGTGCCTGACAGATAGCTTTGTCCTCACAGCTGCCTCCTATCAGACAGTATTCACCAAGATGCCAAACCCACTGACAATGGAAAAAAAGGTGATGGAATTTGATTTTTAATCATTACCTGCTGACACAGATGAAACAAACCAGGGATTTCAGATTTATAGAGAGAAAGACCCACTGACACCTAGAAAATAACAATAGCTTTTGCTTTTTTTTGGCTGACACCATTAAAAAGGGGGGGGGGGTTGGTTTTAAAGATGATATAACCACTGACACAAATGAAAAAGTGGGGCATTTGGTTGGTAAACATAATATGCCTTCTAAGAACAATGAAAAAGTGGGGCTTTTGTATTTTTGATGTCAGCGGGTATATCATCTCATCTTTAAAGGGTCATTATAGTGTTAAAATGACTCTAATCCGTTAGAGCAAGTTATTTTAACACTAGCAACTCTGTTATGCTATGTGTTTAATCCCTACAAAGGGGTTAAACACATACTTAAAGCTGCACAACTAGAGCTGCTGATTGAAATTGCAATGCTCTGCTGGTTTCGAGTGGTACTTTAAAGGGATAGTAAACCTCATTTTTTTCATTCATGATTCAGATTGAGTGTGCAATTTTAAGCAACTTTCTAATTTACTCCTATTATCAAATTTTCTTCATTCTCTTGCTATCTTTATTTTAAAAATCAGGTATGTATGCTTAGGAGCCGGATCATTTTTAGTTCAGCACCTGGGTAGCGCTTGCTGATTGGTGGCTACATTTATATCATACACCTTTAAATATTTGATTAACACCTTTGTGGGAGGTTATAGATGATATACCTGCTGACACCAAATAAATCAAATGGGGTTTTGTGTTTTAAAGCTGTACCTGCTGATACCAGTGAAAAAAATTAGAAGTCAAACCAATGAAAAAATGGGTGTTTTTTACTTCTAAAAGTATACCTACTGACACTAATGAAAAAAGAGCAAGTTTGTAGTGTTGGTACTTTGAGCTCCATAAGTTAGTTTTCTGTAGAAGTTTGGATAAAAATATCATTACTACATCACTACACTTTGAGATCACAGTAAGAAAATTACTAGAGCTGATTGAGAAATATGATACTGAAGAATCAGAAAGATACATTAAAAATTATGGACAATGGAACAGGGACCATGGTGAATGAGTTTAAGAAGAAGCATAAAGGAGAATAATACACTGCTCAACAATGAAAAATGTTTCAGACTTGAAAATACTTCTAATTGATTTCAGCATATGAAAAACGAATATGACATTTACATCTCTTAGCTATCAGTTCTGAGATATAGCCCAAGGGTAATGAGAAAGCTGACTGGGAAGTTTTTAAATATGTTGTGCATGACTTCTTGGGTAATCTAAGAGCTGGAAACTATGTTGAGCTTGCGTTCAACCTTCTAGAAAAGTATCATCAGACTGCTACATGTCACTCAAATTCAACTTTCTCGACTCTCATCTGGACTTCTTCCCTGACAACTGTGGTACAGTGAGTAATGAGCACGGTGAGCGGCTCGACCAAGACATTTCAGCAATGGAACAAAGATATCAGGGTAGGTGGAACTCTTGCTGACTACTTTTGGACAATGACAAAAGATACCACAGAAGAAGAGTACAAACGACAAGCAAAGAGAAGTTGCTCTTGTGAATACGCCACTATTTCAGATAGTACTTTCAATTACTGTATATTTTTTCGTTTGTTGTGTTGTTATTTGAGATTGATTGAATGAAAACAACTTTCATTTATGTTGTATCAAGAAAATAATGTTGTAATATTGCTTTTCACTATGACTATATTTCTGTATATATATCTCAAGAACTAGAGCTAATAAAAATTCTGACACATTCATTTTTCAGAACCCCAAATTAGTAGTGTGACTATTTTTAGTAAGAAAACAAATTAAAAATATATTTTTGTTGAACGGCTTAATTAGAGAGAGAGGCCTGATGAAATGTCCTCAAGAAAATAACGTCCAATAAAAGTGTTGTAACAATATTGTTTATAGTATTTTAAACTAAGCAATAGCAGCAATTACACAAACTGGCAACTATTTTCCTTTACATCCTCAAACCTTATTTCATCTGGAGGAAGTGATTTGATCCCTACAGTACAATAGGAGGCCAGTTAGCGGGGTACTGCAGATACGCCCAGACGTGTAACTAGAAACCACAGGGCCCAGGTGCAAAAATCTCTAAGATATTTCTGCTTATCAAGAGCTCCTCCTGTTTGGAGTGGATTTCTATACCCACAAACTGTGTGTCCCTTTAGTTAAAGGAAGCACATATATTTTATTGTTTTGTTTTATCTGTTCACTTTAATTTGTTCACTGTGTGCACTTTATGACATGTTCCCTCTTGAAGCCAGCACACACAATTTAAGAAGCAGTGGTCTTAAGCCTCAAAAGTGTTGGATTGACACACCCTGGATGTTTAACCCATCCAGCAATGTGTTGCACAAGAGCAGCAAATTACAAGTAAATATCACCTGGTTGGCCATAATTGTGGTTGGACAGGTTTACTGGCTCAGAACTGTGTCTCCCAGCAGATTAACAAATGGCAGCCAGAGACTCTATTACAGTCAGTTAGAAGAGCACTTTGAACAATTTGAATAAGGTCAGTTTCAAATCTGAAGCCATTTCAATCAATGAAAACGCATGATTGTATTAAGGTTTCTAAATGACTCAGTGCTGTGTAAACGTATCATACGCTTTCTATTGATAACATACATCATCAATATATTCAATCTGTCTTAAAATAAATGTCCTAATTTCAATATTTTTTCCACATATCTAATTTCAGACCTTTAACCTTGTAAAGACCATTTCGCCTATTTTTGCATGGAATATCCTTTTTGGACTGGTCAGACTTTTAATGTTTACTTCCTTTTTTTAACAAATAAACTGGTTCCTGGTTTATTCAAATGTAGTGAAATATCACAAATCACACTTTCCTCTAAGAAACATAAGCACATAAAAAGATTGTCAGAATTTCTGTGTCTTGATTGCAAATCAAAAGTTTGTTCATTACAAAAATGTTAACTAAACATTAACACAGATTTCTAAAATGACCCTAAAACCACTAACTCCACCAGTCACTCATCTCTGCTACTTAGATTGCCCAGACTATGCCCCAAGCTGTTTAGTTCCAAAAGGTAGTATTGAGATGTATTTTATACAGAGTTAATTGTTAACACCATTAATTGAGCTTGTAAGGAAAAATCCAACTACAAAAACACAAAACAGTTCTCAATAATCCATGTACAACATAAAACATTTTGAGATTGTAAGACAATGGTTAGTTATGTGAAATAAAAAAATGTTGCTGTGTATTCTGACTGATTTCACACTTGGCTGGTATGTTTATGCAATGCAAAACTACACAAACGTGTTATAAGTAACGGGTGATTTATGTCATTTTAATTTGTTTTTGCATATCATTTTTCTTTTTTATTGGGCGCTTATTTCTTGCTTTTGTATTGGGCTGCACAGATTCCTATTACTTCTGAGGAGTGGCACTTTTGAGGACTAGAATTCTTTCTGAAAGAAAAACAGAGAATAGCCAAAATGATTTTTACATTTTTCACAAAGCAAAGTCTAACAAATTAATATCTAGGTCAATGTATAGCTTAAGGAATTAATACAATTTGCATTTGTATATGTAGTCAAGTAATCAAGCATTTTACTCATTCTTCAGAAATTATCTTGTTAATCATATGAAAATGTTGTGAGATTGTTTTATCAATGTGCTCACTAATTATTCCGCATTAATAATTTAACTAATTTTACTCAATCATAATTCATACTTATGTTCTTAGTCTTTGGGGCCGATTTACTAAAGTGCGGATGGATATGATACGATGTAGCGTATCATGTCCGACACACATCAATAAATGCCGACAGCGTATATCCTGCAGATTCACGGCCGCTAGCAGGGGGTGTCAATCAGCCCAATCGTATAGGATCGGGCGGATTGAAGACCGCAGCCCCAGAGCCAGCGGACAAGTTATGGAGTCTTTAGACCGCTGCTATATAACTACTGTTTCGGCCTTTTTGTATAAATGGGATATGGTTATCCCATGATATTCTATTACCTGGTAAATGTATAATTTGACATACTGTACATAAGAATGGGTTATATTAAACATATACAAATATATATTGTTTTACTTTAACAGGCAAGTAATCTAGTATGGTTATTGTGAAATTGCTTGTATAGCAGTGTTGCCCAACCTTTTCTTTCCAATCAGAAAACCAGGGAGCAAAAGCATACTATCAGGATTAACTAACTGTTATTATTAAAATGAAGAGCCACAGAATATTTAATGTGTGTGCGTGCAAACGTTTATTAGAATAAAGGCACATTTCAGGGACTTATTCCCTTCCTCAGACAAACCAAATATCAATATGTTGTGCAATATATAGAGACAAATAGTTCTTCACTTGCAAATTATATAAATAATTATAATTAAAATGTTTGGGAGTAGAACTAATATATTAGAACTAGCCTTGGCTTCCTGGTTCCAGAATTTGTGAAACTGAATTGTGTGTGTACACACAAATCCAAATATACATATAGGGGCCGATTTATTAATGTGCGGGCGCCCCACATTGATAAATGACAGCATACGCTGTCAGTATTTATCATTGCACAAGCATTTCTAGTGAAATGCTTGTGCAATGCCGCCCCTGCACATTTGCGGGCAATCGACTGCTAGCAGGGCATGTCAATCATCCTGATCATATCTGATCAGGATGATTGCTGTCCACCGCCTCAGAGGTGGCGAATGAGTTAAGGATCAGCAGTCTTAAGACAACTGCTTCTTAAGTTATGTTTTTGGCGAGCCGGAAGCTGCAGCCACAGCTACATCGGCCCCATAGTTTAATCCTGAAATACAAGATTTAGCAACATTGATTCCATTGTTTATTCTTGCTCAATGTAATTATCTCTGATGACAACATTATGTAGTCCTGCATCTGTATCACTCCAGGGGTGTATTTTAGCCTAGGCTAACTCATTCTGTGTCTAGGGGCAGCTGGGTTTGGAATCATAGAACTTTTAAGGTGTAGTTCTATGACATAATACCATCCCACTCCTGTTTTACACATGTCTTAGTGTTAATTACAAATCATTGATCACTGCTTGACTATTAGGGGTGTATGACCCTTCCATGTATCCCTTCGGCTGTGAGACATATATGAGACAAATATGAGCTACAGTTGGTGGTGGTTGTGAGAGGACTGCAGATTTCCCACTGCCGACTGCTCCAAATAAAAATACATCAATTGGTTCACTGCTAAAACAGCTATACACAGAATCTCTACAAATGTTATGTCTCCTAAATCACTTTCATCATAGATTTGCAGATTGAAGGGGAATATTGCTATTGTTCCAAAATCCCTGGTATATAACAGATATATACAATATTTAGCATGGGGAAAGCATTGATGGTCCACATTGTGGATCTTGGGCCTTATATTAACAAGAAGCTTGCCCTATAATTAGCAATTATACTTTTATATTGTACCATTATTTGTATCCAGACATATAACAGTAACTCTTTGTAATTTTTTTCAGTGAACTAAAGCAGAAGTTGGATGATGAAGTTAACAAGTGCTCCATTCTGTCCAAGCAGCAAAAATTTAATGAGCACTGCTGTATTCGCTGTTGTTCGCCCTTCACATTCCTTATCAACTCAAAGAGACAGTGTCTGGACTGCAAATTCAACATCTGTAAGAACTGTAGCTCCTACCAAAAGAAGGAAAAGGCTTGGATTTGTAATGTCTGCCAGCAAACACGGTAGGCTTCTATATAAATGACTCCGCTGGCTATTTAAACTGCCATATGACACCTATAAAAGAAAGTTGTGGGAATCAGTATTAGAATAAATATGAAACAAGATAATATTGATTAGTAACACTTTGTACTAAGTACTGCCTCTACTTATAATATGATTATTATTATTACCGTGTTTCTGTATTTTTGCTACATATTTTTGCTGGTCTATTGAATTGGTTTAGGTTTTTATGGGTCATGTTTAATGTACTGTTGTTTATTTAAATGTCATCCGCAAACAAATATGTTTAACTATATGTTTCCTACATTCTGTGCTTCATTTGTTATCAGAAAATTCATGATACGTTCTGTTTAGGTCATGAAGATATGCACAGGTTAACATTAAACTATATAGTGCTAAATTGTTCTGTTACCTTTGGCAGTAAGTATAATAATAAAGAGATAATGGTAGTTATTGTAGTGCTATTGACACTGGATAAGATAATCAGTTTATATTTAGGAGGGGGCTGTGGTGTGACCTAAAGAGAAATAATGTGATAAGACTGAGATCTGTACATGTGCATATAAACAGTGATGTGTGACTGTCCAGACATATGCAAACATACAGGGCCAAAAGAAGATGGTTAGTCAGACACACATGCACATCGACAAACATACACACATAGGTACTCGTGTGTTTCTGTGCACAAGCATATACATGCATTGACATGCACATGTACTCTGAGACACAGTCACACAAACACAGGTATACACCTCTGTGAATGGCATAAGTGGGATAAAAAATCCTTCAACCTGGATGAGTACCATTCCAGATGGGAAGCTATTAAGCAATGTCTGTTCGCAGTTAATCACTTAATCTTATAAAATGCATTTATTTTTCATAGATTGTAATGTTGACAAAGCCATGGTTGTTGGATATACCATAAAAATTGTCTCCCATACTTGCCAACTGTCCTATATTTCCCAGTATACTCCTCTTTTTTTTTTGGCCTCCTGCCTGTTGCATGATTTTCCTGGAAGTCTCTCTCACAAATCTGTCCTGAAGAGTAGGCTTGGATTACCTGTCACACTGTGGGATATAGAAACAAGTTCTTTGTCAGACGTATATATATGTATATTTGCAAATTGTGGCAGCTGAGTTTCCTGCCTTTAATAAAGGTTTGTAACAATCCCGCTACAATTGTCCTTCATGGCTTGTGATATTCTGCAGTTTTTTTTCAACTGCTTCTCCTAAAATATTAATGATCCTATTGCTAACATAAAATATCGACAAGTGAGTTTTCCTATGAGCCAGTTAATATGTAATGTGTAATATGGGTTTTGCAGGGTTAAAGATCACCCCTAAATGTAATAATATAAGAAAGCAGCACGATACTGACTGGGATTAGTGTAGATACATGAGATGTTTTAACTAAGACTGCAATATACTTTTCTGTTATACAATTCTGTGTAACTACTACAGTTACCATATTATTGATATAACCATACTTTATTGTATATCAGAAGCAATGGAGTATGATACTTCTACTTTTGTATAACATTGCTAGGGTACCAATAGTCATTATGCATTTGTAATATAAGATTAAGCTAATTTGATCATTATTTTGTAGTCCTATATGCTGAAAAATTGTATATAATACACATTAATCTACAAATGATCACATTTTAAAGAATTCTGTATCTCAACAATACCTTCAGTTCTCAAAATGAAACTGTCCTGGCATTTACCATGTTCTAAAATGTATATATGTTTTTTTTAAAGATATATGTATTGTTTGTATATAAATATTGCTAAAATTCTCCCAATATTTAGACAACAAAACAAACCACCCATATAACAGGTTATTATCCCATCAGCTTATCAGTGACCTTTTTATTACCATTTGAAAATGTTGACATGACATCACTATTATGCGCTAATCTCATAGGATGGAATATGATGTTTCTTCTGTTTTATTACTACCTTGTGGTAGCCTTTCACCTTTAATAAGCTGGAGGACAGATGTGGGATGAACTCCTGGATAGTTTCTGCAGTCCATTCATTATTACTCGTGTAGTCTGCTTTGCTGATATTATAGAATTAGAACACAATATCGCTTGTAGTAGTTAAGTTTGTCCTGTTAGTTTGAATTTTTTATGCTCCATGAATTGAATGTATGAAACGTACTAGACTTTAACAGAGTCTAATGTGATGCTATTTACTGCTAGGGAAGGATTTGATAGAATTTGAAATGTTAGGGAATAGCTATGTTTTCTCTCCTTCTTACAGACTTTCTGTTTTAGACATCTCTAAGATTATTTTTTTACAACCTCTTAGAAAACACCATGACCCTTAAATGCCTGTCATATTTGTCTTGAGCATGTAGTAAATAGATATATGATACCGATACAGATGGTGGCTCTGGATATAATATGTTTTCCCCACCACTTATATTGCTATTATGGAGGTATACCTCTGTAACTATAGGTAGAATTAATTGTCTAATATATTCATCTGGCTTGCTTGCAAATACTCTTGACCAAATGTGCCAATTTAGAATATATGTGAGAGTTGGCTATAGCCATTCTTTCCATTTTGTTCTATATCCAGATATTTTTTAAGTCATAATATAGTGTTAAAGGTACACTAAAGTCAAATATAAACGTTCATGATTCAGATAAAGTATGCAATTGTAAACAACTTTCCAATTTGCTTCCATTATCAAAATGTACACAATCTTTTATATGCACACTTTCTGAGGCACCCTCTGCTACTAAGTAAGTGCAAGAATTCACAGAATATATGTATTTGTATTTTGTGATTGGTTATTGGCTGTCACATGATGCAACAGGAAGGAAAATATTACTAAATTTGTAAGAAAAAAAAAAGTGAAAAGAATTATATTTTTATGATTGGTTTGAACAATTTATCTAAATGTGTTAATTACCCATTAACTGATGAAGGCCAATTTAACAAATGTCTTGCGGACATGATACGACAGTGCGGATCAGGTACGCAAGACATCGCTGAATGCGGAGAGCAATACGCTCTCCGTATTCAGCATTGCACTAGCAGCTCACAAGGCCGTCCCCTGCAGGGGGTGTCAATCAACCCGATCGTACTCGATCGGGTTGAATTCCGGTGATTCCTGTCCGCCTGCTCAGAGCAGACAAACAGGGTTATGGAGCAGCAGTCTTTGTGACCGCTGCTCCATAAAACTTTTATTTCTGGCGAGTCTGAAGACTCGCCAGAAACACGGGCCGTCAAACTCCGTTCGGAGCTTGATAGATAGGCCCCATTGTCAGGATTTTATGCACAGCAATTTTATATTTTTTCATTTTGTTGGTAACCTCAATTAAAATGATATATTTGCAATATCTCATAAACAAGCAGACAGCTGACAATGGTACATGGTTCTATCGGAAATAAATCAAAATGGTTGTTAATACCTGACATAAAATTTTCCCAAAAATACTAAAAAAATTTAATATAAATTTTAACTTTGCCATCTACACAACAGAATTCACAAATAGCGCTCATAATTTCAAATTCCACGCCCAACCCTAACTCAGGACCATCCAAGACCTTTTACATCATATTTTACATAGTTATTTAAAAATTGAAATGGTAATCTTCATGCAAATATAATGTGACCGACCTTTTTTAAATAAGTTCCTGAAGATTACCATTTCAATTTTTAAATAACTGTGTAAAATATGATGTAAAAGGTCTTGGATGGTCCTGAGTTAGGGTTGGGCGTGGAATTTGAAATTATGAGCGCTATTTGTGAATTCTGGTGTGTAGATGGCAAAGTTAAAATTTATATTTAAATTTTTTTTAGTATTTTTCGGAAAATTTTATGTCAGGTATTAACAACCATTTTGATTTATTTCCCATAGAACCATGTACCATTGTCAGCTGTCTGCTTGTTTATGAGATATTGCAAATATATCATTTTAATTTGATGTGTTTTGTGCAACTTTTTGTTTTGTGAAACAGTTAACCACAGCTCTAAAGATGCTGTTATTATTCTAGGGTAAATCATAATTACACTCAAGCAATCACATTTACTTTCAACTTGTAATACCAGCTCAATTAACCTGTGTGCACACGATCGCAAAAACCCAATATCGCTTGTGCGCAACTGTTTGCCCTCTACTTGTAATTTGGCCCAGTGTGTGTGTGTGTGTGGGGGGGGTTATCTGCCCTGTCCCTCGAGAAAGAGAGAGAGAAAAAGAGAGAGAAAAAAAAAAGAGAGAGAAAAAAAAAGAGAGAGAAAAAAAAAGAGAGAAAAAAAAAGAGAGAGAAAAAAAAAGAGAGAGAAAAAAAAGAGAGAGAAAAAAAGAGAGAGAAAAAAAGAGAGAGAAAAAAAAGAGAGAGAAAAAAAAGAGAGAGAAAAAGAGAGAAAGAGATAATTAATTAGACAAAGCACTCACTGGCCTTATCAAGTATATCCAAATTTTATTCCTTAGTGACGTTTCAGGGGTGTTCACCCCTTCATCAGAAACAGTGCAAAAAACAAACAAACTTTTAAACAGTCTTAAGTCCATCCCCTTATCGAAAAAAAACTCCAAAGGGTTGTCATGGTGATATCTAAATAGCAGTGTAGCCACATCAACAGAAAAAAGCAAAATATTCCACATTTGAAAATATAAACAATTCATGTAAGTGCAATGACCTTCATAGTAGTGCAAAATCATTAATAGCAAACTGTGACATAGTTATAATAGCTTTAGCACTATAAAGTGTACCCATATGTGTGGCTAAGCTAAGTGTATAATGGTAGTGTAAGGTGATATGTAATGTGACATCTAGGGATATCAATTACGGCCCATGTGTGTCATGATGTCTAATACATAACAGGCCACCACGGTATTCTTACCGTAATGCAAACATGCAGGGAAGGAAAGCTAGATGTTAGAAATGTAAACAGTTATCCGTGACAACAGCGGAGTGGATAATTCCAAACATATGGAGTTACATTTCTAACATCCAGCTTTCCTTCCCTGCATGTTTGCATTACGGTAAGAATACCGTGGCGGCCTGTTATGCATTAGACATCATGACACATTTAGGCAGTAATTGATATCCCTAGGTCATTGCACTTAGATGAATTGTTTATATTTTCAAATGTGGATTATTTTGCTTTCTTCTGTGGTGTGGCTACTCTGCTATTTAGATATCACCATGACAACCCTTTGGCGTTTTTTTCTATTGGGGAGGGACTTAAAGGATTACTAACTTTTACTATTTTTAGTATAAAGAAAACACATATAATAAGTAAGATGTATAAAGTAAAACTTACTGACCTTTAAATATTGAAAAACGAAGCTGCATAACGTTAGAAAAAGCACCTTTATTTTTGGACGATTACGTCAGAATATCCAGCCCCCAATTTTCGGAACTACGTGTTTGAAAACTCTAACATATTATATTTTGTGTTTATGCATATCATTATCAGACTAATTAGTCCTCATTTGCATGCGCATAAAATCTACAAAAATAGCGCATGCGTATTTTCAATTATTACAGACGAAATTACCCTCAGCTAGATTGGAATTCCAGTCTTTCAGGGAGTGACGCTTGCGGTGACGTTGTGCAATCTTGTGCATGCGCAGAGCGAATTTTAAGCACCATATTCCAACCTGAGCTGTCAGCCAGGATTGGACAGAAGTGAAGAATACCCACGGAGTGGGTTTGGAAAGAAATACATTTATAAAAGAAGATTCCGGCGATACGGTAAACATATCATAATGAGATGCTATTGAGAACATGCCTTTTTAGGGTAGTTAGATCGGAACCTGCATAGTTAAAGGGACATAATACTCATATGCTAAATCCCTTGAAACTGATGCAGTATAACTGTAAAAAGCTGACAGGAAAATATCACCTGAGCATCTCTATGTAAAAAAGGAAGATATTTTACCTCACAATTTCCTCAGCTCAGCAGAGTTAGTTCTGTGTAAAAAGATATACTCAGCTGCTCCCAGCTGCAGGTAAAAAAAAATTAAAAAAATGAAGAAATGAACAGCAGCCAATCAGCATCAGCAGTGCTGAGGTCATGAACTCTTACTGTGATCTCATGAGATTTGACTTAACTCTCATGAGATTTCATAGTAAGCTTCCTTTACCTGATTGGTGAAATAATATGAGAGTGCACGATGCTCATCCCTTCAGATGTCCCAGGACAGACACACTAAAATGCTGCTTAGAAATCCTTTACAATGGGAGGTGGCTACTGAGGAACTTTTGAGGTAAAATATCTTTCTTTTTTACATAGAGATGTTCAGGTGATATTTTCTAATCAGCTTTTTACAGCTATGCTGCTTCACTTTCAAGTGTTTAAACATTTGGGTATTATGGCCCTTTAAATTTTGTTTACAGTGTCCCTTTATTACTGTTTAAAAGTTTGTTTTTTGCACTGTTGCTGGTCTGATGAAGGGGTGAACACCCCGAAACGTCACTAGGTAATAAAATGTGAATACACTTGTTAAGACCAGTGAGTGCTTCATCTAATTAACCCTGTAATTTCCTCTTAGCACCCTGGCATGTGTTTATGCTGTTAGTGAGAGTGCACTTATCTCTACAATATATAGGTATAGATATATATGGTACCAAAATACCATCAGATATATGTAGAAATATGTATTTTGAATAAATAGAAAATATTGTGCTATGTGAAGAATATGCAATTCAGTTTGCATGTGAGTGGGGTGTTCATTTTTACTTTCAACTTGTAATACTTGCGCAAGCCAATGCACGCAAAAATTAGCGCTATAGCGAAACCGCTAAGTAATGCTCCAATTGTAATCCAGCCCACAATGTTTTTTAAAAGACTAAAGTTGATTATTTAACAATCCATCTGTTATTTAATGCACAGCAGGTAATGAACTGAGATACAGGGGTCTATTTATGAAGTAGCTGATGCTGCCTCAGAGCCCCATCATTTCAGGTCCGACTGAAACGGAAGTTAAGAAGCAGCGGTCATAAGAAATTTAAATTGTAACTTTTTACATTTGTTTTCCCCTGTGCTCTGCTTTAAAATAAAAGCTAAAATTGAAATTCTAAAGTGAATTAAAGTCTCATTACACTGAGTACAATAAAGTAATTCACATAATCACATACCTCACAAATTTGTGGCTAGGTATAGTTATTATTATTATCGGTTATTTGTAGAGCGCCAACAGATTCCGCAGCGCAAAATACCATCAGATATATGTAGAAATATGTATTTTGAATACATAGTTATGGCTTGTAGGAATTACAGTTGATTATGCCTGATATATATTATTATCTGTATGTTTTCAGCAATATTGTATGTGAAGTTGTTCATTAATAATAGTCACCTAGATTACAAGTTTTGCGTTCCGGTTTTAACGCAAACATTTTTTGGTAATTTCAGCTTAAAAACTGGATCGCAGCCATTACGAGTCTTGTCGTTATAGTTATACCACAAGCATTTTAGCCTGTAACGCAACATCAGTCCCGCACTCAAAAAAAAAGAAGTTTTTGCGTGGGATTTCCATAGCGCTGATATTACAGGTTCTGCAGTGAGGCTAAAATGCTATCTGAGACCAGTAAGTATTAGTTTTGTGCAACAAAACTGTTACACAAAACTCATAACTAAACTGTTACAATGTACACTAACACCCATAAAGCACCTATTAACCCCTAAACCGAGGCCCTCCCGCATCGCTAACACTAAATTAAACTTATTAACCCTTAATATGCCGCTCCCGTCATTGTCACCACTAATACAATTTATTAACCCCTATTACGCCGCTCCTCGACATCGCCGCCACTAAATAAAGTTATTAACCCATAAACCTTTGGCCTCCCACATCACCGCCACTAAATAAACCTATTAACTCCTAAACCCCCCACATCACAAAAAGCTAAATTAAACTATTAACCCCTAAACCTAACAACCCCCTAGCTTTATATTAAAATTACAATATCCCTATCTTAAAATAAATAAAAACTTACCTGTGAAATTAAAAAAAAACTAAGTTTAAACTATATATTAAACTAACATTACTAAAATTAAAATAACTACAAATTAAATAACCTAAATTACACATTAAAAAACCTAACACTACTAAAAAAATGTAAATCTACAATTACAAAAAACACTAAATTACAAAAAATAACAAACACTAAATTTATGGAAACTAACAAACACAATTATCCAAAATAAAAACAATTACACCTAATCTAATAGCCCTATAAAAAAGCTCCAAAATAATAAACCCCTAGCCTACAATAAATTACAAATAGCCCTTAAAAGGGCCTTTTGTAGGGCATTGCCCTAAAGAAATCGGCTCTCTTTCCTGTAAAAAAAATACAAAGACTCCCCAACAGTAAAACCCACCACCCAACCAACCCCCCAAAATAAAAAACCTAACTAACAAAAACCTAAGCTACCCATTGCCCTGAAAAGGGCATTTTTATGGGCATTGCCCTTAAAAATTATTGGAATAGCCAATAGAATTTCATTAGCTCTCATCCTTTTGGCTGATTTGAACAGCCAATAGGATTTCAGTAGCTCTCATCCTATTGGCTGACTTGAATTTCAAAAAATCAAATCAGCCAATAGGAATGCAAGAGACACCATTTTTAAAAGGCTCCCTTGCATTGAAGATTCAGTGCACGGTGGTGATCTATGAAGAGGACGCTCCACGCCGGATGTCTTCAAGGATGGACCCACTCCGCGCCGCAGGGATGAAGATAGAAGACACCTCCTGGATGGATGAAGACTTTGCCGCCGGATAAAGAATTCTCGCTGCCTGGATGTCCGGACTTCAAAAACTGTAAGTGGATCGTCGGGGGTTAGTGTTAGGTTTTCCAACCTTTTTTGGGTGGGATTTTTTTTTTAGATTAGGGTTTGGGCTATATTAAAAGAGCTAAATGCCCTTTTCAGGGCAATGAAAAAGATGCCCATACAAATGCCCTTTTCAAGGCAATGGGTAGCTTGGGTTATTAGGTTTTTTATTTTGGGGGGTTGGTTAGGTGGTGGGTTTTACTGTTGGGGGGTCTTTGTATTTTGTTTACAGGGAAAAGAGCTGATTTCTTTAGGGCAATGCCCTACAAAAGGCCCTTTTTAATGGCTATTTGTAGTTTATTGTAGGCTAGGGCTAGGGTTTTAGTATTTAGGGGGAACAGCCAAGAGAATGATCGGAACAGCCAATAGAATGTGAGGTCAATCCGATTGGCTGATTGGATCAGCCAATCGGATTGAACTTTTTTATGTTAGATAATTGTAGTTAATTTATTTAATTAATTTATTGATAGTGTAGTGTTAGATGTATTTGTAACTTAGGTTAGGATTTATTTTACAGGTAATCTTGTAATTATTTTAACTAGGTAGCCATTAAATAGTTATTAACTATTTAATAGCTATTGTACCTAGTTAAAATAAATACAAAGTTGCCTGTAAAATAAATATAAATCCTAAAATAGCTACAATTAGCTATATTAGGGTTTATTTTATAGGTAAGTATTTAGTTTTAAATAGGATTCATTTATTTAATTGTAGCAATTTTATTTAGATTTATTATTAGGGGGGTGTTAGGGTTAGACTTAGGTTTAGGGGTTAATAACTTTATTATAGTAGCGGCAACGTTGGGGGCGGCAGATTAGGGGTTAATAATTGTAGGTAGGTGGCGGCGATGTTAGGGAGGGCAGATTAGGGGTTAATAAAATTTATTATAGTGTTTGCGAGGCGGGAGTGCGGCGGTTTAGGAGTTAATACATTTATTATAGTGGCGGCGATGTCCGGTCGGCAGATTAGGGGTTAATAATTGTAGGTAGGTGGCGGCGACATTGGGGGCGGCAGATTAGGGGTTAATAAATATAATATAGGTGTCGGCGATGTTAGGGGCAGCAGATTAGGGGTTCATAGGGATAATGTAGGTGGCGGCGGTGTCCGGAGCAGCAGATTAGGGGTTAATAATATAATGCAGGTGGCGACGATGTTGGGGGCGGCAGATTAGAGGTTAATAAGTGTAAGGTTAGGGGTGTTTAGACTCGGGGTTCATGTTAAGGTGTTAGGTGCAGACTTAGAAAGTGTTTCCCCATAGGAAACAATGGGGCTGCGTTAGGTTTTATTTTCAGCCAGCTCAGCCCCATTGTATCCTATGGGGAAATCGTGCACGAGCACGTTTTGTCAGCTTACCGCTACCGTAAGCAACGCTGGTATTACAGGTAGAAGTGGAGCTAAATTTTGCTCAACGCTTACTTTTCTGAGGCTAACGCAGCCATTCAGAAAACTTGTAATACCAGCAATGTTTAAAGTGAGCGCTAGAAAAAAAAGGAGCGTTAGCTCCGCAAGTTTTTACCGACAAAACTTGTAATCTAGCCTAAAGTTTGTGAAAAAGTGAACAATTTTTTTTTTATTTGATCGCATTTGGCGGTGAAATGGTGGCATGAAATATACCAAAATGGGCCTAGATCAATACTTTGGGTTGTCTACTACACTAAAGATAAAATTAACCCTAAAAGCTCCCTTCAAACTCCCTAATTAACCCCTTCATTGCTGGGCATAATACACGTGTGGTGCGCAGCAGCATTTAGCGGCCTTCTAATTACCAAAAAGCAATGCTAAAGCCATATATGTCTGCTATTTCTGAACAAAGGGGATCCCAGAGAAGCATTTACAACCATTTGTGCCATAATTGCACAAGCTGTTTGTAAATAATTTCAGTGAGAAGTTTGTAAGAAAAAATTGTGAAAAAGTAAACGATTTTTTTTTTATTTGATCGCATTTGGCTGTGAAATGGTGGCATGAAATATACCAAAATAGGTCTAGATCAATACTTTAGGTTGTCTTCTAAAAAAAAAAAAAAAATAATTATATATATATATATATATATATATATATATATATATATATATATATATATATATATATATATATATACACGTCAAGGGATATTCAGGGATTCCAGACAGATATCAGTGTTTCAATGTAACTATCGCTAATTTTTAAAAAAAAAAGTGGTTTGGAAATAACAAAGTGCAAAAAAAGCAAAGAACATGTAAACAGTAGGTATTTCTAAACTCAGGACAACAGATTTTGGGGGTCAACGTTAAAAAAAGTGTGTTTTTTTCAATTTTTTCCTCATATTTTATATTTTTTATAGTAAATTATAAGATATGAAAAAATGGTATCTTTAGAAAGTCCATTTAATGGCAAGAAAAACAGTATATAGTATGTGTGGGTACAGTAAATGAGTAAGAGGAAAATTACAGCTAAACACAAACACCACAGAAATGTAAAAATAGCCTTGGTCCCAAACAGTCAGAAAATGGAAAATTGCTGTGGTCCTTAAGGGGTTAAAATTGCTGCCCATCACTGCACTTAGGTTTTGTGTGATGTATGACTGCAGCAGAACGAGGCCTATGGAAGCTCGCTCTCATGAGCGCAAAGCTGCCATGCAATGAGAACGTGAGGTCGTGTTTGCATTGCGGGCCACTTGAAATACCTGCGCACAATTGCGTGCACTGGTATTACGAATGAAGCGCAAATATCGCACTCATGAAAATGCATTTTTGCGCTCCACTCGTAATCTGGCCCTGCATCGTTAAAAAGACACTTATTGAAATATCACAAGTGCTACATTTCACAAAGATGCCTGCAAGCAAAACAGTTTGAAAACCATTTAAGTAACATCAAAATGGCTACATGTCAGGTGCACCAGGTCTTGCTGTATATTTACATCAAAAACAGGTAAAAGGCCTTGGCCCCTATTTAAGAAAGTCTGGCAGACCTGATCCGACAGTGCGGATCAGGTCCGCCAGACCTCGCTGAATGCGGAGAGCAATACGCTCGCCATATTCAGCATTGCACCAGCAGCTCACAGGAGCTGCTGGTGCAACGCCGCCCCCTGCAGACTCGCGGCCAATGGGGCCACCAGCAGGGGGGGTGTCAATCAACCCGATCGGGTTGATTTCCGGTGATGTCTGTCCGCCTGCTCAGAGCAGGCGGACAGGTTATGGAGCAGCGGTCTTTGTGACCGCTGCTTCATAACTGCTGTTTCTGGAGAGCCTGCAGGCTCGCCAGAAACACAGGGCATCAAGATCCATTCGGAACTTGATAGATAGGCCCCATTGTGTCTATCTAGTCTCCAGTATATCACATCAACAAATAATGAGACTCACTGCTGCTTTATGTGAGTCTGTGCTTTTTATTAAAGTAGTTGACAAAATGTCAGGTCTGCATTCTGCTACAGGAATCTTGTAAATCAAGAAAGAACAAAAGGAGACATATTTTGAAAACTGTATTATATAAAAAAATACATTAAAACTTTCAAAGTATTTTTATTTTTTCTCTTAGAATATCTTCCAATGAATCTGTTTCCTTTTTAACACATTACTTTTCGTAGCGTAATCAGCGTTATCCCAACATGTATTTATAGATGTTTATTTTGCAGCTAGAATGGGGTAGATCCTATTCTAGTTGAAAAGCTTACCTTAAAAAGTATCTACAAACCTTAGTTAGTAGAGAAGTCTGAAGTCAAAGTTAATAACCTCGTTTTGCATACAAATAGATAAGAGGTGTCACAGTACATTGGCTGTTTTTTTCTTCAATTCACAAAGTATCTGGCTTAAAAGAAAATTGTGCCTGCAGATATATAATGATGCATCTTCATTCAACATTGTACTGAAATTGGAATATACATAATCCTTCCTGCAGGCAGTTTAAGACATTCAAGAGCATATTGAGTGCTGCCTACTTATACTGCAAATTATGTTAAGAGTAACTGATTATGAAGCAATTTGGAATAGAAATGTGATCTCTTGAATGTGCATATACTATATGTTCTAGAAATTGTGTTTAATATGTCCCATTTACAGTTATGTATTAAAAAGACTGCATAATGCTATAAGGTGACACATTGAACCAAGTAATGTGCTGGCATCACTGTCTTCTTAGAGCTGGAAGAAAGTATTAGAGAAAAATGTTCTATATTATTCATATAATTTACTTGTATGTATCCTGAATCAATATCAATCTGAACTGTGCAGTCATATGTGGTGCAACTTATCAGAAATCATGTTTCCTATAAACATAGTATTCAATAACATCTGCTGTGAAAACACAGTACATTGAAACATATAATCAAGAGTTGTTATCGTTGATTAAAAAAAAAAAAAGGAAAGTCAACTTTCAGTTAAGTGAAGTGAAAATAGCTAGTATTGATTACAATCTTGCACACATTTTCATGGTTTTCTACCAACCAAAAATCTTCTTCATTAAACACAAAAAAGGGTAAACCCAAATTGGCCAAGATTACAAGAGGAGCACTGCTATCCATATTGTGGCCCTGTGCAAAAAATAGCGCCATTTTAAGTCAATGGTAAAAAAAGTTTTACCATAGAATGTTAGTTAGTCCGACATTTTTATTTTGCGCGCTCTATACTTTAAATAACCTATCATCTCTTATTTTTCTGACATTTTATAACATGAACCTTTTTTTTTTTTGAGTGTTTATGGTCCTTTCTTGTCCCAAGACCAATCCGTCTTGCCTTATGGTTATTCTAATGTCTTTGGTCTGTACACATGTGTCTAGATTCATCTCCTGTTTCATGTACTTTCACAAGGAACATTAAAGAATGGGGAATATTGTACTTACATTTAATTCCCTTTAAGTCACAGTTCTTGAGAACATACTGCCAGTTCAGGGCCTAAGCAAGAATTGGATGCATGTGCCTGTAGTCTACTGGCATATGCTATTCAAAGAGCTACTACACAACTGAGAGAGCTAACTAGAAACATTGCTCCAAGCATGAATATTGTAAAAAATTTTATATTCAAATTAGGTAATCACTTCTATGTATTTCAAATTATATTTTTATGTTTCTTTAACGTGGCTACAGCAATTGAAATTGATTTTGATATTCAATATGAATATTCTTCCATAGTGAACAAAATAATATTGATCTGGAAAATGCTATTTTGGTATTTCTCAGATTACCCAAATAACATATAATTACTGACAATGCCATTGATAAATCATTAGGCTTACACTGATTTACTCAAGTAATGTTATACAATAACATAGTCAGTGGCAAACCCAGATAATTATAACATTTATTTATGCTCTTACAAGAAATATTAAAGCCATTGATTCCAGACGGATATATAATATACAGTAATACTGCTTAGTAGCAATATTATCCCATAGATAAGGAGGTAATACACACCTGGAACAGGCTGTTTTGATATTCTCATAAAATCATTAATGGTATCACTGTAAATTCTTGGAAGAAGATATAGAAATGTAGTATTCAGCTAAGCAAAACTGAAAGATAAGAGTGTGTATGCACTCATTAAGTGGTAATTCTATGAGAGCAGTTCCTGCATGTGCAGGATAGGGGCATATAAAATGAGGGCTGTATATTTATATAATTCTTCCTTACAATGCATTGTTTATTTTCTTATCCAGAAATGTTAGAAATGTAGATTTATTGATTTCAGCTTCTAGCTACACAGTGTTTTCTACATAGACTTATTTTGAGCTGGAATATTTACCTTTATGGTAAGTTATGTTATATGTTATAATAATTCACTGGGTAGCCATAGATAATACTGACTAAATGTCTCTAGTCACAATTTTTGATGTTTATTTTCCTACTAGACATACCCGTTAACTTAAATTCCCACACATCCTAGAACTGAGTGTTAATGTGCTCTAACATTGGTTGGTCACTTCTAGGATATAAGAGCTCTGATGATATTTTGTACCTTTCTATCTAGAAACATTATGCATGCACCCAGCTTGTTACATAGCTCCTCATAAAACAGCGCTTACCAGGAATTGAGCGATCTTTACTGGAACAATTCCTGAAAATATTTAAATTCAGATTATTTTTCTTCCCCTTTTTTGTTTTCCTCTTCCAGATTTCTCTATTGGTTTTAAATACTTCCCTTATACCCACCAACCAAATATCCTGAATAATTTTATATATTTCTCTGCCTATTAGTATTTTTTAGTCCATAACAGGCATGACAACACATCCTAAAGCAGGCTCACTTGCCATAGAGAGTCAAAACGTCAAAGGCTTTTTATCTGATCCATAGCCTACTATGATTTTTATATATAAAAAAAAAAGGTAGATATTGTTATGATGCAAGAAACACATTTAAAAAAACATAATGAACCCACACGATTTTATGATCAACATTTTTTCAGCTCAGGCCCCTATAGAAAAAACAGAGTTTGTATATCTCTTAAGCGTAACACCCCCTTTGAGCTCCTACAAAAGTATACTGATAAAGAAGGCAGAATTTTGATCCTAATTGGACTCTGCTATGGTAGCCTGATCACATTAGTGAATATACTTCTGTTTTCTTTAGGTCTCTGGTTAACAAATTACTAGATATTTCGAAAGGCCCAATTAAATTAGGAAGATATTTTAATTTTCCCATGAACCCAGTACTAGATACTTCTGCTGGGAAATCATACCTTCGTAACAACTTAGTGAAGAATAATTGTGCAACCCTACAATCCATCACTTTATTTGATACCTGAAGAACTGTTCACACAACTCGGAAAGATTATAGTTTTTTCTATCACCCACAACATTCATACTCT
Source organism: Bombina bombina (assembly GCF_027579735.1). NCBI lineage: Eukaryota > Metazoa > Chordata > Amphibia > Anura > Bombinatoridae > Bombina > Bombina bombina. The sequence continues at coordinate 461,216,496 of NC_069503.1, forward strand.
AGGTTGGACTACATCTTGTGTGATCAATCGTTTGACTAATCTCATTCATTCTAAAATATCCCACACGACTTGGTCTGACGATAGTATGGTCATTACTACATTTAATTGGTCCACTAAATCACAAAATACATTCAATTGGAGACTTAATGACTCCATCCTCACAAATCAAGAAACAATAGATGAAATAGTAAGATTCACTGATGAATATTTTCTCATCAAAAAACCTGAGGATACATCTGCATTAAATAATTGGGAGGCATATAAATGCTATATCCGAGGTGTGCAAATAAAACACAATGCCAAACAGCAGAAACTTAGATCTGCTCAATTTGATTCCCTAACAAAAGACCTAAGTACTCAAGAGTCTATCCATAAATTAGATCCAACATCCACTTAAAAACATTTTAGCTTAACTGTAGCGAGAGACAACCTTAACAAATTTCTAATACAAACTGCACATATGAGAGCCCTTACTACCAAAGCAACATTTTTTTGTAGAAAGTAATAAGGCAGGACGCTTATTGGCTAGATCTCTTAAGAAACAAAAATATACTACTTTTATTAGATCTCTTACACATGCATCAGGCAAGTCCATTACTAAAAATGAGGATATTGCAGATGCTTTTGTTTCTTATTATTCTAAACTCTACAACCTTAATCCTAATTTAGCTCCTGATAAAATTAGTAATATAGAAGCGTATCTAGCTGCACTGGAAACCCCATCAATCTCAGATAATGATAAACAACTTTTAGACTCCCCTATAACATTGCAAGAAATAAAAACCACAATAAAAGTGCTTCCAAATGGTAAGTCCCCTGGTCTGGGTGGTCTCACAGCAAAATTTTACCAGCTCTTACAGGCTCAAGTATGTCCACACTTATATACACTCTTCACCTCCATAGATTAGGGCAATGCTTTTTCCCAACCTTTGTTGGAAGCTCTAATAACGGTCATTCCAAAACAAGATAAACCAGGAGACCAAGTTGGAAATTATAGACCAATATCGCTTATAAATATTGATATAAAGATATATGCCAAAATACTCGCGAATCGCATGAACACAATCCTACCAAAAATCGTACATCCGGATCAGGTGGGATTTGTTAAAGCTAGAGAGGCAAAAGATAATACAATCAGAGTACTTCACTCTTTACAAAATGCTTCTGATAATAATACTCCCCTCACTCTTCTTTCCACTGATGCAGAAAAAGCTTTCAACAGGGTGGACTGGCATTTTATATGGAAAACCATGTCAAAATTTGGTTTCTCAAACACGTTTATTACTAGAATTCAGGCCTTATATCATGGTCCTAGAGCCAAAGTTAGAGTCAATAATAATATATCACAATCATTCTCCATTTCCAATGGAACGCGACAAGGCTGCCCACTTTCACCTCTTCTATTTTCCCTTACCTTAGAGATATTAGCAATAAAGATCAGAAATAACCCTAATATTCAAGGTGTACAATATGACAAACTAACTCAAAAATGCCTCCTATTTGCAGACAATGTGATCCTTACTCTTCAATCACCATCCGCATCAGTGCCTGCATTGATACAGACTTTAGAAAATTATAAACAAGTCTCCAACGTCTCTATTAACATAGAGACGTCTGGGCTGATACCAATCAACCTATCACTACAAGATATAGATTTTATAGCTCATAATACTGACATCGCTATCACTGATAAGTTTAAATATTTGGGTCTCATAATTCCAAAAAAATGCTCTTTATCTTAATAACTTTATCATGATAACTTTATTCCTCTTCAAGCTACCGTAAAGAACCTTCTAGAGACCCGGCATAAACAAGGTAATTTATCCTGGACAGGCAAAATAAACACTGTTAAAATGATGATAGTGCCTAAATATTTATACCTTTCCAAACATTACCGATCACCCTACCTAACTCTTATCTTCGAAAACAGCAAAAAATAATACATTTGTTTATTTGGTCTTACAAAAAACCCAGAGTGGCTCAATATACCTTATATCTCAGCAAAGAGGATGGAGGACTTAATGTCCCTAACACAACAAACTATTACAGAGCAGCACAATTATCAAGAATAATATCTTGGAATCTTGCAAGTCCATCTAATCTGTGGGTACAGATTAAAAGTTCTTTATCCCATGTTAAATATATGAGAGATATGAACTGGCTACCTAAATCAGCCAAACCATAAGCACTGCAGCATAATAGATATATTGGGGCCACTCTAGATGTCTGTGATTATGTAATTGCCCGAATTAAAGGGGTGTCCACCCCAATATCTCCTTTGACCCGGTTGTTGAACAACCTCTTATTTATACACCATGGTTCCTTCATTCACAATAATGTGATTGAAAACCTACAGAATTTCCCTATATATTTAATCTCAGATTCTGTCGGTGTTAAGGACAGAATCTTATTAAATGAGGAATTAGGATCGCCATTTCATAATTGGTACTCTTATTTGCAAATTAGACATGCAATACACAGTAGCCCCTATAAGCAAGATATTCTGAGACCACTATCGCTTTTCGAACAGTTGTGCACTGTCTCTAATACTAAAAGAGCACATCTTTCTATGACATATAAAATACTCAAAAGCTCTTTCCCTGAAAAACGACCTGCATATTTGCTGAAATGGAACAAAGAGTTACTGTGCAATTTAAACGATGATGATTGGAAACAGTGTTTCAAATCGGTCCACTCTTCCTCTACTTTAACTATGTCTGAATTGAATTACAAAATACTTGCCCGGTGGTATTTAACACCTCGCCGTCTCTGAAATATCTACCCAAACGCTTCTTCTAGTTGTTGGAGGAGATGTGGAGAGATAGGTACTATAAGCCATATTTGGTGGTCTTGCCCCAACATTACTTACTCTTGGTTGCAAATAGAACATAGTATGAACCGCATTTTGGGCACGGCTATCTCTCTCAACTCGCATATCATCCTCCTTAACCATATACCACGTCTTAATTGTGTATATCGTAAGAAAATGCTTCATATAATGTTAACTTGTACAAAGTGATTAATTCCAAGACTATGGAAGACACAACAGATCCCTACTTTTTCTCAATGGGTCTCGGAGGTAGACCATACTCTCACACTTGAGAGAATGCATTATTGTTATATAGGCAAACAAGATTTCATAGCTGATATATTATTCTTGTGGGAACAACGATTATATAATAATGTATAGCACAGTTAGATACCTTGGATATGACAAAAAATTAGCACTCTGATTGAATTACCATGTTCTAAAAAAATGTCATGTTTCGATGTACATTTATATTTAATGGTTATGAGAAATTGAGATTAATGATACAGGATATTATGTATCCCCATCCCATTTCCCTTCCTATCCATATCCTCCCCATTTCCTTTTCCCGTTCCTAATCCCCCATTTATATTTATATTTTATTGTCTAAGCACTTTAATCCATGACAAAAAAATGTGCGTTGTCTTATTGGTACAAAAGTGTATTTCATTAAAAATGTTTAATTGTTGACAGTACTATATGTTACATTATTGTGAAAATTATTTACCCAATAAACATTTGAATAAAAATTAAGGCTGTATGCACATTTAAAGGGATATAACGCTTCAATTATGCATTAAATAATGTTTTTGTTGCACTATAGCTTGCCATAGTCTGTGTTTGCACTACTGATCAGAAGCTGAACGTATCCGCTGAGCCAATCAGGGGAAGCATATGTGTGAAGCTGGTAATCACCTGTCATTTTCAGGTCAGAATCAGCAATGCATTGCAAATGCTTTTTGGGCATTTTATTATTGCAGTTTTTTTATCCTTTAAAAAGTTATTTTAGAAGTAATAAAATGGCTGAAGTAATATATTTTAATGGAAGCAGTCTTGCAAAACAAAGCACATTCTAATTTTGTTTAAATGGACACTAAACACATTTCATGCGCCTCTCTCTAATTATGAATGCCACCATTTTGGATCTAGATTTCACTGCAGGTATCGGAAGTAGAGTTAATGCACATATGCAAACACTTCAGCACAGGAATGCAGTTACAGGGACATGATACCCAAATGTTGAAGCACTTGAAAGTGATGCAGCATAGCTGTAAAAAGCTGACTAGAAAACATCACCTGAACATCTCTATGTAAAACAGGAAGATATTTTACCTCACAATTTCCTCAGTAGCTAGCTACATCCCATTGCTAAGGGATTTTCAGCAGCCAAACCGGATGCTAGTCCCTGAGACTTGGAAGGGAGCAAGTGCAGGCACAGTTGTGTTATTTCTCTATGCAGTTTAAGGAAGTTTAATATGAAATCTTGCAAGATAAGAGGGACAATGTTATCTATATGGCCCACATGAACTAGCGCTGTCTAGCTGTGAAAAACTGTCAAAATACACTGAGATAAGAGGCAGCCTTCAAGGGTTTATATATTAGCATATGAACCTACCTAGGTTTAGCTTATAACAAAAAATACCAAGAGAACAAAGCAAATTTAATGAAAAAAATAAATTGGAAAGTTGTTTAACATTGCATGCCCTATCTGGATCATGAAAGTTTAATTTTGACTAGACTGTGCCTTTAAAGAGATAGTATAGTCAAAATTAAACTTTAAAGATACAGATAGAGAATACAATTTTTAGCAACTTTCTAATTTACTCCTATTATCATTTTTTTCATTCTCTTGCTATCTTTATTTTAGACAGCTGAAATGTAAGCTTAGAAGCTTACCTGGGTAGCGCTCCTATCAGCAAGCACTACCGAAGTGCTGAACCAAAAATGTGCTGCCTCCTAAGCTTAACTTTCCAGCTTTTTTAAATAAAGATAGCAAGAAAACAAAGAAAAATTGATAACAGGAGTACAATAGAAAGTTGCTTTAAATTGCATGCTCTATCTGCATCATGAAAGTTTATTTTTGACTAGACTATCCCTTTAAGTGCGGACAGTCTACCATCCTAAACATTTTACATCTTGAACATTATACTTATCAGCTTCATTTTCAATATATCCCAATAATTCAGTGCTAAAATCAAAGCTTGATGTATTTTTTTGTTGAGCATTACTGGAATAAATTGGTTCCTTGCAGTATTTCGTCGTTTAATTTCCTGTGCCTGTTGGTGTATATGACAAATTAATAAACTTCTTTATACAATTTATACCATACTGCTAATAATTATAAATATTATTGATTTCATGTTACGGTTACAGAATTTATAAATTGATTGTTCAATAAAATGTAATTTGTGTCTTTAGAAATATTGAAATTTCAATTACTCTTGTTCAGCTTTGCATTGTGTTTTCTCATTAGCCTTATGAAAACAAATCATATTAATAAAGACATTATAAAATACATGTTTATTCTAAATAAAGCAAAAGGTTTTCCCAGTAGTACAAAGTCTCCGTAAAGGGTGTATATAACCTTGTATATCTTAGTAACCCTAAGAGTGGTGTGCCCAGCAAAATATTTCACTGATAGACGTATTACAAGTCCAATGTAGTAAATGAGCCATTAAAATAGACAGTAGTATTCCAAAAACACTGGGAGAAGTGTGAAGGTAAATACACAAACAAGCAAGCAAAACAGCTTACCCCAAACATCGCTTAAAGGGCTTGTGCGTCTGGTCCTCAGGAGTGGGTTAGTATACTCCAATGATCCTCCTAGTGACTGCCAGATAAACAAACGAGAGGATGGACTGGGAATCCAGCATGCTCCTTTAGCAACCTCCCTCCTCTGACATCACTGTATGTACAAGTCGCCTCCGTGGCCGATGCAGTATTGAAAAGGGCAGCTGGATTCACAATCGTCCTCAGCGAAGTCGCCGTCCGGTCCCGGGGAGGAGGAGACTCACTCACTCTGAATCTGTTCCGTGTCAAACTAACATCATCGATACTCCTCTGACTCCCTATTCAGACGACAACCAAGCTATGGGGCTCAACAATATAGCGGGTCTCGACTGTTCAGCATTTCACTGGGTTACCACTCTGCAGCTCCTGGACAGCTCAGAGAGCGGGCATTCAGGGATTTACCCTGTTATTACTGCTCCACGGGTAGGTCAGACTAAGTCCAATGTAAAAAAGAAGCATGAAGCGGAGCAGTAAGTTATAAAATAAAAACTGATATTTATTGGGTATATATTAAAGTGAGAATACACAATATAGTAACAAGGGGTTTGTCAGAACACAGCTGACACGTTTCGGCCTCCTGCCGTTGTCAAAGCTTTGACATATATATTTTAATATGTACCCAATAAATATCAGTTTTTATTTTAAAACTTACTGCTCCGCTTCATAATTCTTTTTTACATTATTCTAAATAAACAGACTAATATTTACAGTCTAAAAATGTTTAAGAAAAAATACACAAACACACATACATATATAAATTCTGTTTTCTATTGGCTAGATTACGAGTCTTGCGTTATGAGTGAAAAGCAGCGTTAAGCCTCATAATGCTGCTTTTTCATTACCGCTGCTATTACGAGTCTTGTAGGTACAGCTGTCCCGCACACTTTTTTTGCCTTACCGCAAATCAACTTACGCAATTTGCGTATAGTCTTTTTTCAATGGGACTTCCATTGCCCCGGTATTACAAGCTTTTTTTTTTAGGCCAAAAAGTGAGCGGCACAGCCTATCCCGCAAGATTCGTAACATATTCTAAAGTCAGTAGTTATGAGTTTTACACTACAAAGCCGTAGCATAAAACTCATAACTAAAGTGCTAAAAAGTACACTATCACCCATAAAATACATATTAACCCCTAAACCGAGGCCCTCCCACATAGTAAACACTAAAATAAAAATTATTAACCCCTAATCTGCCGCTCTGGACATAGCCGCCACTAGAATAAACATATTAACCCCTAAACCGCCGCACTCCTGCATCGCAAACACTAGTTAAATATTAACCCCTAATCTGCTGTCCCTAACATCGCCTCCACCTACCTACATTTATTAACCCCTAATCTGCCACCCCCAACGTCGCCACCACTATATTATATTTATTAACCCCTAAACCTAATAATTATTTAGTAACTATTCTACATAGTTAAAATAAATACAAACTTGCCAGTAAAATAAAAATAAACCCTAAGATAGATACAATGTAACTAATAGTTATATTGTAGCTAGCTTAGAGTTTATTTTATAGGTAAGTATTTAGTTTTAAATAGGAATAATTTAGTTATTAATTGTAGGTTTTAATTAGATTTCTTTGAAATATATTTAAGTTAGGGGGTATTAGGGTTAGACTTAGGTGTATGGGTTAATAAATATAATATAGTGGCAGCGACGTTGGGGCGGCAGATTAGGGGTTAATAATTGTAGGTAGGTGGCAGCGATGTTAGGGGCGGCAGATTAGGGGTTAATAATTAACTAATGCTTGCGATGCGGGAGTGCGGCAGTTTATGGGTTAATCTGTTTATTCTAGTGGCGGCGACATTGGGGGTGGCAGATTAGGGGTTAATAAATGTAGGTTGCGACGACATTGGGGGAGGGAGATTAGGGGTTAATAAATATAATGTAGGTGTCGGCGATGTTGGGGGCAGCAGATTAGGGGTTAATAAGTATAACGTAGGTGGCGGCGATGTCCGGAGGGCAGATTAGGGGTTAATAAGTATATTGTAGGTGTCGGCAATGTCGGGGGAGGCAGATTAGAGTTTAATAAGTGTAAGATTAGGGGTGTTTAGACTCGGGGTTTATGTTAGGGTATTAGGTGTACAAATAAAATGTGTTTCCCCATAGGAATCAATGGGGCTGCGTTATGGAGCTTTATGCTGCTTTTTTGCAGGTTTTAGGATTTTTTCAGCCGGCTCTCCCCATTGATGTCTATGGGGAAATCGTGCACAAGCACGTACAACCAGCTCACCGCTGACTTAAGCAGCACTGGTATTGGAGTGCAGTATGGAGCACAATTTTGCTCTACGCTCACTTCTTGTCTTTTAACGCCGGGTTTAGAAAAACCTGTAATACCAGCGCTGTAGGTAAGTGAGCGGTGACAATAATGTGCAAGTTAGTACCACACCGCTCATAACGCAAAACTCGTAATCTAGCCGTATATTTGCTATTTTTTATATGGTTACGATTAGTGAGGGGTTTGACCTGCTAGGTGAACTTACCTTCTACTTTTGTATCTATTTATGTAATTTCATTTTTTTTTATTTTTTTTAAACATCTTTATTGAGGTTTGAAAAATAAGGCATACAGACAAGACATGGCATTTGCAAAAAAGAAATACATAGAATATATTGCAAAACATAAATGTAGCCTTTTGTGTACAGGTAAATAAACATATCGGCCTAGATTTGGAGTTTGGCGGTAAAAGGGCTGTTAACGCTCCGCGGGCTTTTTTCTGGCCGCACCATAAATTTAACTCTGGTATCGAGAGTTCAAACAAATGCTGCGTTAGGCTCCAAAAAAGGAGCGTAGAGCATTTTTTCCGCAAATGCAACTCTCGATACCAGAGTTGCTTACGGACGCGGCCAGCCTCAAAAACGTGCTCGTGCACGATTCTCCCATAGGAAACAATGGGGCTGTTTGAGCTGAAAAAAAACCTAACACCTGCAAAAAAGCAGCGTTCAGCTCCTAACGCAGCCCCATTGTTTCCTATGGGGAAACACTTCCTACGTCTGCACCTAACACTCTAACATGTACCCCGAGTCTAAACACCCCTAACCTTACACTTATTAACCCCTATTCTGCCGCCCCCGCTATCGCTGACCCCTGCATATTTTTTTTAACCCCTAATCTGCCGCTCCGTAAACCGCCGCAACCTACGTTATCCCTATGTACCCCTAATCTGCTGCCCTAACATCGCCGACCCCTATATTATATTTATTAACCCCTAATCTGCCCCCCTCAACGTCGCCGACACCTGCCTACACTTATTAACCCCTAATCTGCCGAGCGGACCGCACCGCTACTATAATAAAGTTATTAACCCCTAACCCGCCTCACTAACCCTATCATAAATAGTATTAACCCCTAATCTGCCCTCCCTAACATCGCCGACACCTACCTTCAATTATTAACCCCTAATCTGCCGAGCGGACCTCACCGCTATTCTAATAAATGTATTAACCCCTAAAGCTAAGTCTAACCCTAACACTAACACCCCCCTAACTTAAATATAATTTACATCTAACGAAATAAATTAACTCTTATTAAATAAATGATTCCTATTTAAAGCTAAATACTTACCTGTAAAATAAACCCTAATATAGCTACAATATAAATTATAATTATATTATAGCTATTTTAGGATTAATATTTATTTTACAGGCAACTTTGTAATTATTTTAACCAGGTACAATAGCTATTAAATAGTTAAGAACTATTTAATAGTTACCTAGTTAAAATAATAACAAATTTACCTGTAAAATAAATCCTAACCTAAGATATAATTAAACCTAACACTACCCTATCAATAAAATAATTAAATAAACTACCTACAATTACCTACAATTAACCTAACACTACACTATCAATAAATTAATTAAACACAATTCCTACAAATAAATACAATTAAATAAACTAGCTAAAGTACAAAAAATAAAAAAGAACTAAGTTACAAAAAATAAAAAAATATTTACAAACATAAGAAAAATATTACAACAATTTTAAACTAATTACACCTACTCTAAGCCCCCTAATAAAATAACAAACACCCCCAAAATAAAAAATTCCCTACCCTATTCTAAATTAAAAAAGTTACAAGCTCTTTTACCTTACCAGCCCTGAACAGGGCCCTTTGCGGGGCATGCCCCAAGAATTTCAGCTCTTTTGCCTGTAAAAGAATAAATACAATACCCCCCCCCCAACATTACAACCCACCACCCACATACCCCTAATCTAACACAAACCCCCCTTAAATAAACCTAACACTAAGCCCCTGAAGATCTTCCTACCTTGTCTTCACCATCCAGGTTCACCTATCCGTCCTGAAGAGCTCCTCCGATGTCCTGATCCAAGCCCAAGCGGGGGGCTGAAGAGGTCCATGATCCGGTCAAAGTCTTCATCCAAGCGGGGCAGAAGAGGATCTTCCATCCGATTGAAGTCATCATCCAGGCGGCATCTTCTATGGTCTTCCATCCGGAGCGAAGCGGCAGGATCCTGAAGACCTCCAGCGCGGAACATCCATCCGGACCGACGACTGAACGACGAATGACTGTTCCTTTAAGGGACGTCATCCAAGATGGCGTCCCTCAAATTCCGATTGGCTGATAGGATTCTATCAGCCAATCGGAATTAAGGTAGGAATTTTCTGATTGGCTGATGGAATCAGCCAATCAGAATCTAGTTCAATCCGATTGGCTGATCCAATCAGCCAATCAGATTGAGCTCGCATTCTATTGGCTGATCGGAACAGCCAATAGAATGCGAGCTCAATCTGATTGGCTGATTGGATCAGCCAATCGGATTGAACTTGATTCTGATTGGCTGATTCCATCAGCCAATCAGAAAATTCCTACCTTAATTCCGATTGGCTGATAGAATCCTATCAGCCAATCGGAATTCGAGGGACGCCATCTTGGATGACGTCCCTTAAAGGAACAGTCATTTGTCGTTCAGTCGTCGGTCCAGATGGATGTTCCGCGCTGGAGGTCTTCAGGATCCTGCCGCTTCGCTCCGGATGGAAGACCATAGAAGATGCCGCCTGGATGATGACTTCAATCGGATGGAAGATCCTCTTCTGCCCCGCTTGGATGAAGACTTTGACCGGATCATGGACCTCTTCAGCCCCCCGCTTGGGCTTGGATCAGGACATCGGAGGAGCTCTTCAGGACGGATCGGTGAACCTGGATGGTGAAGACAAGGTAGGAAGATCTTCAGGGGCTTAGTGTTAGGTTTATTTAAGGGGGGTTTGGGTTAGATTAGGGGTATGTGGGTGGTGGGTTGTAATGTTGGGGGGGGGGGTATTGTATTTATTCTTTTACAGGCAAAAGAGCTGAAATTCTTGGGGCATGCCCCGCAAAGGGCCCTGTTCAGGGCTGGTAAGGTAAAAGAGCTTGTAACTTTTTTAATTTAGAATAGGGTAGGGAATTTTTTATTTTGGGGGGCTTTGTTGTTTTATTAGGGGGCTTAGAGTAGGTGTAATTAGTTTAAAATTGTTGTAATATTTTTCTTATGTTTGTAAATATTTTTTTATTTTTTGTAACTTAGTTCTTTTTTATTTTTTGTACTTTAGCTAGTTTATTTAATTGTATTTATTTGTAGGAATTGTGTTTAATTAATTTATTGATAGTGTAGTGTTAGGTTAATTGTAGGTAATTGTAGGTAGTTTATTTAATTATTTTATTGATAGGGTAGTGTTAGGTTTAATTATATCTTAGATTAGGATTTATTTTACAGGTAAATTTGTTATTATTTTAACTAGGTAACTAATAAATAGTTCTTAACTATTTAATAGCTATTGTACCTGGTTAAAATAATTACAAAGTTGCCTGTAAAATAAATATTAATCCTAAAATAGCTATAATATAATTATAATTTATATTGTAGCTATATTAGGATTTATTTTACAGGTAAGTATTTAGCTTTAAATAGGAATCATTTATTTAATAAGAGTTAATTTATTTCGTTAGATGTAAATTATATTTAAGTTAGGGGGGTGTTAGTGTTAGGGTTAGACTTAGCTTTAGGGGTTAATACATTTATTATAGTAGCGGTGAGCTCCGGTCGTCAGATTAGGGGTTAATAATTGAAGTTAGGTGTCGGCGATGTTAGGGAGGGCAGATTAGGGGGTTAATACTATTTATTATAGGGTTAGTGAGGCGGGTTAGGGGTTAATAACTTTATTATAGTAGCGCTCAGGTCCGCTCGGCAGATTAGGGGTTAATAAGTGTAGGCAGGTGTCGGCGACGTTGAGGGGGGCAGATTAGGGGTTAATAAATATAATATAGGGGTCGGCGGTGTTAGGGGCAGCAGATTAGGGGTACATAGGGATAACGTAGGTGGCGGCGCTTTGCGGTCGGAAGATTAGGGGTTAATTATTTTAAGTAGCTGGCGGCGACGTTGAGGGGGGCAGATTAGGGGTTAATAAATATAATATAGGGGTCGGCGGTGTTAGGGGCAGCAGATTAGGGGTACATAGGGATAACGTAGGTGGCGGCGCTTTGCGGTCAGAAGATTAGGGGTTAATTATTTTAAGTAGCTGGCGGCGACGTTGTGGGGGGCAGGTTAGGGGTTAATAAATGTAATATAGGGGTCGGCGGGGTTAGGGGCAGCAGATTAGGGGTACATAAGTATAATGTAGGTGGCGGTCGGCAGATTAGGGGTTAAAAATTTTAATCGAGTGGCGGCGATGTGGGGGGACCTCGGTTTAGGGGTACATAGGTAGTTTATGGGTGTTAGTGTACTTTAGGGTACAGTAGTTAAGAGCTTTATGAACCGGCGTTAGCCAGAAAGCTCTTAACTCCTGCTATTTTCAGACGGCTGGAGTTTTGTCGTTAGAGCTCTAACGCTCACTTCAGAAACGACTCTAAATACCGGCGTTAGAAAGATCCCATTGAAAAGATAGGATACGCAAATGGCTTAGGGGGATCTGCGGTATGGAAAAGTCGCGGCTGAAAAGTGAGCGTTAGACCCTTTAATCACTGACTCCAAATACCAGCGGGCGGCCAAAACCAGCGTTAGGAGCCTCTAACGCTGGTTTTGACGGCTACCGCCGAACTCCAAATCTAGGCCATCATCTGCTCATTTGGAATCTTCTTTAAAACTTATAGATATAACACCTCAATTTAAAGGGTAAGGGGGGGGGGGTATATCAATAGCATACTAATCCTAAACACTTTTAAACATTGTTAGGGGGTTTGAATGGGGTCTGTGCCCCTAAGCTTAACCAGTAAGCTATATTAGCCGGGGGGGGGGGGAGCACTCTGAGAGAAGCCATATGGAAAGTGACCACTATATAGAGATCCAAGGTAGGTTCTGACAAAGTGATGCTAAGTGTGTTCATTTAGCTAGGTACAATGTTAAAGCACATCTTGATAAGATAAGGACTATAAATTCTAGTATAGTCGCGTGAATTGTAACGCTGAGTAGGGATGTGCATATCTCGGCCGCAGACAGCACATCCCACTCTTAGGACATAGTAAATGACAGAACTATATTAGGTGGGGTCTCTCTCACAAATAAGTGCATCATGGACCTATGGTATTATATAAAATCACATTGGGCAAATAGATCTGCGTTAGCAGAATTAAGTACGTAGTTTGGGCAACTGAGTAAGGTGTTAGATGAAGCACTCAAAATAGAAACTAACGAGGGGATATAAATTATGAATACATTTGGTATACTATATTTTTAACAAGTTATGTCCACCTATTAGAATAGCCTTTAAAAGCTGTAGGATTTAGATAGGGTATTGGAAGTCTATAAGAGACAAGCTCCTAGGTGTTCTGCTAGATAGGAATCTATTTTCTACAGAGTAGCTAGCAATTATGTAATATTAGTGGTAAACTGGATTAGACTGAATCACTTAACAATAATAAAATACAAACAAGCAAAATGTACTAGTTAGTGAGTACTTTTCATGTATACACAAAGTAATGAATCATAGAAGCTCAAAACCTCAGGAACTCCTAAAATTATTCCTAGTCACTATAAAATGGCAAACATTTATACAATGCTAGTGAATATCTAATAACCGATCACTAATAACTAATAATCTAAACTTGCTGATAGAGGGTGGTAAACGGTTTACATAAAATCACATGGCAACAAACATAGGAAACATGGCTTTGCATATACTATATCGCTAAAAAAAAAAATATTAAAAATGTATATGGAAATATTGGATGCTTAGCCGACAACTATAATGTAAGCAGTGGTGATACAACAACATAAAGTAGTGACCTAGTAGTACTATATAGCTAAATGGAATCATACAGATTAAATAATAGACTACATGAAGCCTTCCATAACAGTTTTCTATAAACAGTAATAACAATCCCATGAACCTGGGACTCAGAGGTTGACACCCATTTTGGTCAATAGGATAAAGTACATTAGATTTCCGAGTACTTAGTAGCACCCAGCAGGCTAGAAATAACGCTGTTCTGTGTTTGCTGCCATATGATAGGTGTGGGGAAGGCCTAGAACCACTAGGGAGTAATTTGCAGCTGAACTGTAGCTTCAGAGACAAGTTAATGTAGAACAATATCAAACATACAATATTAACCAAACCATAAAAACAATGTGGAGAGTTAGCTGCAAATATATTTTTTAGCTGTAACCGTGTTCCAGATACCAGCACGGATTAACCGCTAACTTGCATCCTTAACCTACTCCAGACCGGCAAACTGAGCAGTGCTCCATGATCTCAGATACGGTCATAGTCCCCATGTTCACCGGCCGCACATACCGGCCAGTTAGAGCACTATATAGCGACACCAAATCAGCTTTGATCGCCAGTGGAATAGCATTGCCAGTTCTGATCAGCCTGCCACAGTTCATATGTCGCTTGCCGTTACCCCGAGGGTGCCTTCTCAGGGCCCGACCCGCAACATCCACCAGATTAGTTAACACACTGGGTCAATATCTTTGGAGTACCGCGTGGCTGTACTCGGTGGGTTTCAAATGTAGGTCTCGAAACCTTAATTGAGTTGCATGAGCTTCTATAAGTGGGCCCTCCACAAGGTAGATTGGTTACTGTCCAGGACCTCCTGTTATCAGATCCCTTTGGTTCACTGAATGTGCCCCGTAGGAGGCTCCGTTTCTGGGAACCCTGCTGAGCGCTGTCGGTCAATACACTGCTGCATGTAGATTTCAATGCCGTGACTAGGTCCTTCTCCAACTGCTTACAATGGCTGCTCACCAGTTGCACGATTCTCTCCTCCCATCCACGGATTGCATCCACTTTGTCCTCAATATGCATTGCTGGCATTTCCATCCTATGAACAAGCTGTAACGGTAGAAATTATATCTGCGTTATCCGTCACCACCGCCTTGAGGTCATCAAGAATGACTTTGGTTCCTGCGTACAGTTATCATATTAAATGTTCCAAACCATATCAAATCAGTTGGAAAGGAAAGCTTGTTTCTGGGGTCTTAGTTGTAGATCATAAATCTTGTGTTTATTCAAGGATTAACCCCCTAAAACCATGTATTTGAGCAGGAGCTCATGAAATGTGCGTCTTGTTGGTTCAGTGGCTAGCTGCGCCCCCCGTAATTTCAATTTTTATTACTTTGTTTTAATGTAAATATTTATTTTTTTAAATTGGCTTTATACAGAGAAACAAAAAACTAAAACAAAGCTCTTGTCAGATGGGTATACAATTTGTTTGTTTTTTATACATCAATATACCACACAATGGAGGGCATTATTATCAAAAAAAATAAGTAAATTCAACTTTGTGGCCATTGCTAATTACTAATGGTCAGGGTCACTGTCTTACACTGTGTACTTTTTAGGCTTCTCCACTGGGTGTGGTGATAAGCAGTGCCTGAGCCCTGTGTATACTCTGCACCCAATGTTACCTCTTATTTACACACATAGAGACTAAGGGGCATATTTATCAAGCTCCGTATGGAGCTTAAAGTCCCGTGTTTCTAAAGACTGCTGCTCCATAACCTATCCGCCTGCTCTGAGGAGGCGGACAGAACTCGCAAGAAATCAACCCGATCCAATACGATCGGGTTGATTGACACCCCCTGCTAGCGGCCGATTGGCTGCAAATCTGCAGGGGCGGCATTGCACCAGCAGTTTACAAGAACTGCTGGTGTAATGATAAATGCCGATATGCGGCGGACATGATCTGCAATATTGGATCATGTCAGTCTGCACCTTGTTAACTAGGCATTGCAGACACACACACACACACACACACTCTTACACACATACAAACACACACACATAAACACACACACAGACACTTAATCATACACAAGCAGACATACACACACACACAGACACTTAATCATACACAAGCAGACATACACACACACACACACACACACACACACAGACAGACACTAAATCATAAACACACACATACTCACATACACATACACACACTAAATCATACATACAAACACACACACGTACACACATACACGCACAGACAGACACTAAATCATACACAGAGAGTGAGGTAGACTGTGTGATTGGTTGGGAATAAATACTCACCTTAAAACCGTTATCCCAAAAGTTTGAAAAATGAATTATAGAGTGAGGTGGCGCAATACAAGTTGCTATTCCCAATGTTATTTTTCAAATGTTTAAAAAATAGTGGGACATTATACACCCCTCTAACTAAATATTCCTTTTGAAATAAGCACTGAACAAACTCAAATATGTAAGATATTAAAATAAATGTATTGATATTCTATGTAGAACGATAAAAAAAAATATAAAACAATATGATCTGGTTAAAAAGACTTGACACCGGTGCCGACTAAGTTGTTAATAGTATATCAATACAAGACATTCATATGTATCTTATAGGTTTAAACAATCGATTACATTAAAAGTATCTTAAAATCATATACAAAGTGACTTGAGCGGTTACTATATGTAATAAACAGTGCACTTGTTATCCGATATAAAGGTAGATGTATCTATCTCTCTTAAGTCTATTTTCAGTATTGTTACAGTTTAAGGTGCCGCAAATGAGTTTGCAGTGTTGATTTTCTTTTATGAGTGGATAAAATATATCCTGTTTTACCTTATAGTGTATCGGTCTGATTACACTATATTCGTGGAACTGTAGTGTGAAGTGGTCTGTCCAAAAATTATCCTCCTTACGGTCTGTGACCATTTGTATGCTGGTAATTGACCGCTCTGTCTGAGATGACTCCTCAGCGGTTTTGAATTGCGGTCCGTTTTAGCCGCTTGTAGAAATGTGCTTAACTTTATACCTTTTGTTGTGCTGATCCCTGCAGTGCCAAGGTGACTGGTATTAGGGGTAGTCTTTAGCCGGACTTGAATAGAGGTGGCTGGTCTTTCTATGTATGCTCCTCCTTTCGGTCAGTGACCGATCGCTTCTTTGATGTAGCCGCTCCTCCTGCAGGGTTCCTTCATGGTTTGTTCTGTGCGGGTAAAAGTTTAGCCGCTATATGAAATTCACTACTTTGAGGTTTTGTAATAGTCTTAAGTATAGGCAAGGAAATGCAACAATATGTTTGCAAATGGTGGTTGAACTTGCCGAACTTTGCGAACTTTGCTGTAAAAAGGAACTTGTTGCAAAAAGAAACTTGTTGCATAAAAGGAAACTTGAAGCGCTCCGTTTGCTGCTTGGGTCTTTCTTCACCACAATGAGTGTGGCTGTTGCTCAGGTATCTATGCGTTTCGGCTGGGCAGCCTTTCTCATGATCTTGAATTTCATATAGCGGCTAAACTTTTACCCACACAGAACAAACCACGAAGGAACCCTGCAGGAGGAGCGGCTACATCAAAGAAGCGATCGGTCACTGACCGAAAGGAGGAGCATACATAGAAAGACCAGCCACCTCGATTCAAGTCCGGCTAAAGACTACCCCTAATACCAGCCACCTTGGCACTGCAGGGATCAGCACAACAAAGCACATTTCTATAAGCGGCTAACACGGACCGCAATTCAAAACCGCTGAGGAGTAATCTCAGACAGAGCGGTCAATTACCAACATACAAACAGTCACAGACCGTAAGGAGGATAATTTTTGGACAGACCACTTCACACCACAGTTCCACCAATATAGTGTAATCAGACAGATACACTATAAGGTAAAACAGGATATATTTTATCCACTCATAAAAGAAAATCAACACTGCAAACTCATTTGCGACACCTTAAACTGTAACAATACTGAAAATAGACTTAAGAGAGATAGATACATCTACCTTTATATCGGATAACAAGTGCACTGTTTATTACAAATAGTAACCGCTCAAGTCACTTTGTATATGATTTTAAGATACTTTTAATGTAATCGATTGCTTAAACCTATAAGATACATATGAATGTCTTGTATTGATATACAGGGAGTGCAGAATTATTAGGCAAATGAGTATTTTGACCACATCATCCTCTTTATGCATGTTGTCTTACTCCAAGCTGTATAGGCTCGAAAGCCTACTACCAATTAAGCATATTAGGTGATGTGCATCTCTGTAATGAGAAGGGGTGTGGTCTAATGACATCAACACCCTATATCAGGTGTGCATAATTATTAGGCAACTTCCTTTCCTTTGGCAAAATGGGTCAAAAGAAGGACTTGACAGGCTCAGAAAAGTCAAAAATAGTGAGATATCTTGCAGAGGGATGCAGCTGCCAAGATGCCACTTGCCACCAGTTTGGCCATATTTCAGAGCTGCAACATCACTGGAGTGCCCAAAAGCACAAGGTGTGCAATACTCAGAGACATGGCCAAGGTAAGAAAGGCTGAAAGACGACCACCACTGAACAAGACACACAAGCTGAAACGTCAAGACTGGGCCAAGAAATATCTCAAGACTGATTTTTCTAAGGTTTTATGGACTGATGAAATGAGAGTGAGTCTTGATGGGCCACATGGATGGGCCCGTGGCTGGATTGGTAAAGGGCAGAGAGCTCCAGTCCGACTCAGACGCCAGCAAGGTGGAGGTGGAGTACTGGTTTGGGCTGGTATCATCAAAGATGAGCTTGTGGGGCCTTTTCGGGTTGAGGATGGAGTCAAGCTCAACTCCCAGTCCTACTGCCAGTTTCTGGAAGACACCTTCTTCAAGCAGTGGTACAGGAAGAAGTCTGCATCCTTCAAGAAAAACATGATTTTCATGCAGGACAATGCTCCATCACACTCGTCCAAGTACTCCACAGCGTGGCTGGCAAGAAAGGGTATAAAAGAAGAAAATCTAATGACATGGCCTCCTTGTTCACCTGATCTGAACCCCATTGAGAACCTGTGGTCCATCATCAAATGTGAGATTTACAAGGAGGGAAAACAGTACACCTCTCTGAACAGTGTCTGGGAGGCTGTGGTTGCTGCTGCATGCAATGTTGATGGTGAACAGATCAAAACACTGACAGAATCCATGGATGGCAGGCTTTTGAGTGTCCTTGCAAAGAAAGGTGGCTATATTGGTCACTGATTTGTTTTTGTTTTGTTTTTGAATGTCAGAAATGTATATTTGTGAATGTTGAGATGTTATATTGGTTTCACTGGTAAAAATAAATAATTGAAATGGGTATATATTTGTTTTTTGTTAAGTTGCCTAATAATTATGCACAGTAATAGTCACCTGCACACACAGATATCCCCCTAAAATAGCTATAACTAAAAACAAACTAAAAACTACTTCCAAAACTATTCAGCTTTGATATTAATGAGTTTTTTGGGTTCATTGAGAACATGGTTGTTGTTCAATAATAAAATTAATCCTCAAAAATACAACTTGCCTAATAATTCTGCACTCCCTGTACTATTAACAACTTAGTCGGCACCGGTGTCAAGTCTTTTTAACCAGCTCATATTGTTTTATATTGTTTTTATCGTTCTACATAGAATATCAATACATTTATTTTAATATCTTACATATTTGAGTTTGTTCAGTGCTTATTTCAAAAGGAATATTTAGTTAGAGGGGTGTATAATGTCCCACTATTTTTGAAACATTTGAAAAATAACATTGGCAATAGCAACATGTATTGCGCCACCTCACTCTATAATTCACTAAATCATACACACACTCACACAGTTACACACATATACACAGACACTAAATTATACTCTCTCACACACACACGTACACTCATTTAGCCAAACAAGGCAGACATTCTGAAAAACAAGAGGAGGTCAACTGCAACCTCTTATTTCTTTCTGCTTTACTGCTGTTTGGTTTGTAACTGCAACTTAGCCTATTGTTGTACCTGGGAAGCCTTCTACTTTCCTGTCTCTATGTGCACAGTACATTGTCAAATTTTGTGGGGACCCTCATAAATATTTGAGAAAACCCCAGTTAAGCATGGCACTACATTACACTTTGGTAAATAGAATACACTATACATACCATTGATTTATTGGTGCAGTTGTACAACTATGCTTCAAAGAAATTGACTCCAGATTTCCTAATGTGGCGAATTAAGACCCCTGCTAACTGGTACCAAACAGATATTGGTATTACTTAATCAAACCCCTTCATCACATTACCTATTTTTTTTATAGAAAAAAGAATTAGTAAATATGGTATATAAGACTCTTGCATATTACCTTAAAAAAGCTGGTATCAAAAAATCAAAACAATACATTTTTTTAATGAAGTAATCTAAAAATTTAAAGGAACAGTAAACGTTGGTTAACATGCTACATAATTCTGCACTATGTGCCGAATTATATCACATAAGAATGGACTTTTTTTTTAATTACCTAATTTGGCATCTAAAATTATACTTATCTCATGTATGAAGCCGTCCTCTTCTGTGCTGCAGTTTTTTCAACTAGCACGTCACAGAATCACTGTCTAATCACAGCAAGCCAAATTGCACCATTTAACTACATGTAGTGCACTCCAGTGTTAGGTAAAGCTGTTGACTGCCATTGTTGTGCACTGCTATACTTAATCGTATTTTTACTGGATAAGGTAGGGGGCGCTGATGGTGAGTTTATGGAACCAAGGGGGCAGTGGCTAGAGAAAGTAAGGGAACCACTAACCTTTTTACACTACACTTGAAACCTAGGCCAGGAGGCCTTTATATAACATCATCAAATGTGTTTACTGTCCCTTTAAACATATTCACTTTAGTATCCTTTACAACTGTTGAAGAGAACCAAAGCTTGTCTTTTTTTTTGCTATACATATCTACAGATTATGGTCATATCCCAATAAAGGTTGTTTTTTTTTTTTAGATAGAAAAAAATATAACATTTTATTAAATTAATTGTCATTGACCATGTACATTGAGGTGTCTGTTAGGGATGGGCGAATGTGCAAATTTTCGAATTTCGAATGTAGAACGAATGTTATTACCGAAATTCGAATTCTAAATTCGAATGTCGATAAGAACGAATATTCTTAAAAATTCGAAAATCGAATGTTATTTACAGTTTTCGAATGTCATTTTCGAATTCGAATGTTTATAATTATATCGAATGTCTACATTCGAAATTCGAATTTTTCGAATTCGAATATAAATTTGAATTTTTCGAATATAAATTCGAATTTTTCGAATTCGAATATTGCATAATTCGAATATTACATTTAAAAGCATTAGAAATACTATTACAATCTAAATTCGAATTTTTCGAATTCGAATACACGTATTGCATAATTCGAATATTACATTTAAAGAAAAAGCATTAGAAATACTATTACAATCTAAATTCGAATTTTTCGAATCCGAATATTGCATAATTCGAATATTACATTTAAAGAAAAAGCATTAGAAATACTATTACAATCTAAATTCGAATTTTTCGAATTCGAATATTGCATAATTCGAATATTACATTTAAAGAAAAAGCATTAGAAATACTATTACAATCTAAATTCGAATTTTTCGAATTCGAATATTGCATAATTCGAATATTACATTTAAAGAAAAAGCATTAGAAATACTATTACAATCTAAATTCGAATTTTTCAAATTCGAATATTGCATAATTCGAATATTACATTTAAAGAAAAAGCATTAGAAATACTATTACAATCTAAATTCGAATTTTTCGAATTCGAATACACGTATTGCATAATTCGAATATTACATTTAAAGAAAAAGCATTAGAAATACTATTACAATCTAAATTCGAATTTTTCGAATTCGAATATTGCATAATTCGAATATTACATTTAAAAGCATTAGAAATACTATTACAATCTAAATTCAAATTTTTCGAATTCGAATATTGCATAATTTGAATATTACATTTAAAGAAAAAGCATTAGAAATACTATTACAATCTAAATTCGAATTTTTCGAATTCGAATATTGCATAATTCGAATATTACATTTAAAAGCATTAGAAATACTATTACAATCTAAATTCGAATTTTTCGAATTCGAATACACGTATTGCATAATTCGAATATTACATTTAAAGAAAAAGCATTAGAAATACTATTACAATCTAAATTCGAATTTTTCGAATTCGAATACACATATTGCATAATTCGAATATTACATTTAAAGAAAAAGCATTAGAAATACTATTACAATCTAAATTGGAATTTTTCGAATTCGAATACACGTATTGCATAATTCGAATATTACATTTAAAGAAAAAGCATTAGAAATACTATTACAATCTAAATTCGAATTTTTCGAATTCGAATATTGCATAATTCGAATATTACATTTAAAGAAAAAGCATTAGAAATACTATTACAATCTAAATTCGAATTTTTCGAATTCGAATATTGCATAATTCGAATATTACATTTAAAGAAAAAGCATTAGAAATACTATTACAATCTAAATTTGAATTTTTCGAATTCGAATACACGTATTGCATAATTCGAATATTACATTTAAAGAAAAAGCATTAGAAATACTATTACAATCTAAATTCGAATTTTTCGAATTCGAATATTGCATAATTCGAATATTACATTTAAAAGCATTAGAAATACTATTACAATCTAAATTCAAATTTTTCGAATTCGAATATTGCATAATTTGAATATTACATTTAAAGAAAAAGCATTAGAAATACTATTACAATCTAAATTCGAATTTTTCGAATTCGAATATTGCATAATTCGAATATTACATTTAAAAGCATTAGAAATACTATTACAATCTAAATTCGAATTTTTCGAATTCGAATACACGTATTGCATAATTCGAATATTACATTTAAAGAAAAAGCATTAGAAATACTATTACAATCTAAATTCGAATTTTTCGAATTCGAATACACATATTGCATAATTCGAATATTACATTTAAAGAAAAAGCATTAGAAATACTATTACAATCTAAATTTGAATTTTTCGAATTCGAATACACGTATTGCATAATTCGAATATTACATTTAAAGAAAAAGCATTAGAAATACTATTACAATCTAAATTCGAATTTTTCGAATTCGAATATTGCATAATTCGAATATTACATTTAAAGAAAAAGCATTAGAAATACTATTACAATCTAAATTCGAATTTTTCGAATTCGAATACACGTATTGCATAATTCGAATATTACATTTAAAGAAAAAGCATTAGAAATACTATTACAATCTAAATTCGAATTTTTCGAATTCGAATACACATATTGCATAATTCGAATATTACATTTAAAGAAAAAGCATTAGAAATACTATTACAATCTAAATTCGAATTTTTCGAATTCGAATATTGCATAATTCGAATATTACATTTAAAGAAAAAGCATTAGAAATACTATTACAATCTAAATTTGAATTTTTCGAATTCGAATATTTTCGAATGTAATAGTAAAATTCGAAACCGAATATTCGAAAATCGAATGTTAGAATGTTATGTAAACATTCGAAATTCGATTCGAACGAACGAATGTGTTAAAATTCGTGCCGTTTTTCGAATGTTGCGAAACATTCGCCCATCCCTAGTGTCTGTACACTGTCCTGTTTAATTTAATGTGATTGTTGTTGTTCATTTGCAGTGATGTTTGCCTCCATGTCTCTGGATTAATGAAAACAAATTTGATTCTTCTGGAGCAAATTGTTGTCTGTGTCCTCTGATTCCACAAAATTTCAACACGTTTTACTGGAAATATATTTATTAAAATACTTTTATTTCCAACCAAGATGATTAACCCCGTTACCTTCCATACAGCTAGATTACGAGTTTTATGAGTGAAAAAGCATTGTTATGCTTCATAACGCTTCTTTTTCCCCAACGCCGCTATTACAAGTCTTGTAGGTATAGGTGTACCGCACACCTTTTAGCCTGTCACGCAACGTCAGTACCGCACTTTTAAAAAGTCATTTTTCAAAGGGACTCCCTTAGCGCCGGTATTACGAGTTTTGCAGTGAGGCTAAAAAGTGAGCGTTGCAGCCTATACTGACAAGAGCCGTACCGCCATCTAAAGTCAGTAGTTATGAGTTTTATGTCACACAACTGTAGCATAAAACTCATAACTAAAGTGTTACAAAGTACACTAACACCCATAAACTACTTATTTACCCCTAAACCGAGGCCCTCCCGCATCGCAAACACTATAATAAATGTATTAACCCCTAATCTGCTGCTCCGGACATCGCCGCCGCTAAAAAATGTATTAACCCCTATTCCGCCACCACTATATTAAACCTATTAACCCCTAAACCGCCGCCCTCCTGCGTCGCAAACAGTATTTCAAGATTATTAACCCCTAATCTGTCGTCCCTCTCACACCGCCGCTATAATAAACCTATTAACCACTAAACCGCAAGCCCCCCACAACGAAATATACTAAATTTAACTATTAACCCCTAAACCTCTTTCCTCCCACATCACTACATAAATATATTAACACCTAACCCTAACGTAACCCTAAGCCTAAGTCTAACCCTAACCCTAACACCCCATAACTTAAATATAATTAAAATAAAGCTAAATAAAACGTATAATTATTATCTAAATTCCTATTTAAACTAAATACATACTTACCTGTAAAATAAAACCCATGTCTTTAGTTTTAAATAGGAATTATTTAGATAATAATTGTAAGTTTTAGTTAGCTTTATTTTAACACCTTAACGATGCATGTCGTACAGGGTACGTCTTACACAAGCTGGTCTTTAAAGACCAGCGACGTACCCTAGTACGTCGTTAAGGGTTTCAAGTGGCTGGAACCGATCCTGAACGCTTCCAGACGCTTTCAAGGTATTGCAGTGATGCCTCGATATTGAGGCATCACTACAATACCTTTTTAGGCACACCGATGCAGAGAGAGCCACTCTGTGGCCCTCTCTGCATCGGCCAGTGATGGTGCCGATCGTTGGTGGGTGGGAGCCATTGCAAAGAGGTGGGTGGGCGGCCCATCACTAGGGAACTTCCTTCCGGCTGTTTTCTATGCCGGGTGCGCTCGCTGGAGGTGAGGGGTGGGTGTGCGCGCGTGCGCGCACCCGGGATCTAAAGCAGTTCCTCTGGAGGTTTTTTTTGCTGGGGGTAGGTGCAGAGGAGCGGTGATCTGGGAGGGGGAGGGTGTAGGGTATGGAGGGGGGCAGCTACACTACAGAAAAAGTTAGGTTTAAAAAAGAAAATAAAGTTATCTTGCAAAGTGGGTACTGGCGTAGGGGGGATCCTACACAGCAGAATATGATTTTTTTTAAATAAAAAAACTAAAAAAAAAAACTTTTATTTTAGTACTGGCAGACTTTCTGCCAGTACTTAAGATGACGAGGACAATTGTGGGGTGGGGGAGGGAAGAGAGCTGTTTGGGAGGGATCAGTGGGTTTGATGTGTCAGGTGTCATAATACAAGTTTGGTGCACAGCGGCCTTCTAATTACCAAAAAGCAATCCCAAAGCCATATATGTCTGCTATTTCTGAACAAAGGGGATCCCAGAGAAGCATTTACAGCCATTTGTGCCATAATTGCACAAGCTGTTTGTAAATAATTTCAGTGAGAAACCCAAAGTTAGTGAAAAAGTGAAAAAAATTTTTTATTTGATCGCATTTGACGGTGAAATGGTGGCATGCAATATATTAAAATTAGCCTAGATCAATACTTTGGGTTGTCTACTACACTACCCTAAAGCTAAAATTAACCCTACAAGCTCCCTACAAGCTACCTAATTAACCCCTTCACTGCTGGGCCTAATACAAATGTGGTGCGCAGCGGCATTTAGCGGCCTTCTAATTACCAAAAAGCAACGCCAAAGCCATATATGTCTGCAATTTCTGAACAAAGTGGATTCCAGAGAAGCATTTACAACCATTTGTGCCATAATTGCACAAGTTGTTTGTAAATACTTTCAGTGAGAAACCTAATATTTGTGAAAAAGTGAATGATTTTTGTTATTTGAACGCATTTGACGGTGAAATGGTGGCATGAAATATACCAAAATGGGTCTAGATCAATACTTTGGGATGTCTACTAAAACAAAAAATATACATGTCAAGGGATATTCAGGGATTCCAGACAGATATCAGTGTTCCAATGTAACTAGCACTAATTTTGAAATAAAAAATGGTTTGGAAATAGCAAAGTGCTACTTGTGTTTATTGCCCTATAACTTGCAAAAAAAATGCAAAGAACATGTAAATATTGGGTATTTCTAAACTCAGGACAAAATGTATAAACTATTTAGCATGGTTGTTTTTTGGTGGTTGTAGATGTGTAACAGATTTTGGGGGTCAAAGTTAGAAAAAATGTTTTTTTTTTATTTTTTCCATCATATTTTATCATTTTTTTATGGTAAATTATAAGATATGATGAAAATAATGGTATCTTTAGAAAGTCCATTTAATGGCAAAAAAAAACGGTATATAATATGTGTGGGTACAGTAAATGAGTAAGAGGAAAATTGCAGCTAAACACAAACACAGCAGAAATGTAAAAATAGCCCTGGTCCTTAAGGGAAAGAAATTGAAAAATGGCCTTGTCCTTAAGGGGTTAATTATATTTAAGTTAGGGGGTGTTAGGGTTAGATTTAGACTTAGGGTTACGTTAGAGTTAGGTTTAGGGGTGAATATATTTATTTAGTGTTAGTGATGTTGTAGGCCAGAGGTTTATGGGTTAATAACTTTAGTATAGTGGCGGCAAATTAGGGGTTAATAACTAATGTAGGTGGTGGCGATGTTAAGGGAGACAGATTAGGGGTTAATAAGTGTATTTAGGTGGAGGCGATGTTAGGGGCAGCAGATTAGGGTTTAATAACTGTATGTAGGTGGCGGCGGCGATATCGGGAGCGGAAGATTAGGGGTTAATAGTTTTATTTAGGTGGCAGCGATGTTAAGGGCAGCAGATTAGGGGTTAATAACATTATGTAGGTTGCGGTGATGTCGGGGGCTGCAGATTACGGGTGTTTAGACGTGGTTTTTATGTTAGGGTGTTAGGTTTAAACATAACTTTTTCTTTCCCCATAGACATCAATGGGGCTGCGCTACGGAGCTTTTGTTTCCGCGATCGCAGGTGTTAGGCTTTTTTTTGCAGGCTCAACCCATTGATGTCTATGGTGGTCTGAGGAAGAAGGAAAGCCTGTATCCTTTGAAACGTGTCAGGGTATTATCTTAGGGTATTTGATTACCCGATCTTAGCATTTGTTAAACACAGTATTTATGGTTTTATTTTGTACTTTGCTATTTCTTGGTGAGATTTTTTACCGGACTTATGCTTGCTTGAAAATTACTGCCTACAATTTATTGGGAACATCATCTGGTGCATCTCAAAAAAGAACCACCTGTAATTTTATGTGCTGTTAACATACCTCACAGTGTTTGAGGACATAGAATGTGAGTTTAATGTGTGCTTGCTTTTATTCTTTGTTTAAAAATAAAAACTGTATTACACTATATATGACCTTTTGTCTTCTTGGGTAAACCGGTGGATGAGGAAGTATATACCAAGACTGCACACTCCAAGAGGCGACAAGCACCCCTATACACAAAGTTTGGGAGACTACCCCATATACTCCATATACTCCAAGAGGTGGATGAAACCATAAGCATACGCTGGTATCCAGAATTAACCTACCACCAAGCATACCCTCCAGTGCGGCAACTTACTTCATATGATTGAGGTAAATTCTGGTAAGGGTATTCACTATATTTAAAACATCATATGGATCTTCACTGACATTATCTACATCCTGGGAACTTTGTTATTTATACCACTGATACTGTATATACATACCTATCAACTGCATATTACTCTGTTTTTATCAGGAATTGAGAGCGCTGTTAACCCTTTGTGCATATATATATATATATATATATATACACACATACATACACATTATATATATATATATATATATATATATATATATTGTAATATATTGTATATTGTAATCCAGCACCCACTCCTGGTGCCTGATTTAAAGGTAATAGCACGGCCCTCTAGGGTATAAATGACACAGCCTTTATAAATTTAAACAGTCAGTTTTATTTTCGCTGCCCAAGTGCAGATAACAGCTCTTACTAACATAAGTTCACTTCACTTACTAAAACAGGGTAAACTAAACTAAACAAAACATGCTGTTTTTAGCAAATTCGCCTTTATCAGCTTTTCTCAGTTCAGCTGCAATGTGTGTCTCTCTCCAAGTCAAAAACACTGGTTGCTCTCTCTCTCCACCTAGCAGCTGAAGAATAAATTACCCTCCTTTAATTAAACACAGTTGAGTAAAGATCCCTTCCTGATTGCTTACTCTCAGCTATAGAAAACTGAGAAATGGAACACTGGGCCACCCTCTCTCCAGTGTTCCACCCCAGGGACCCAAAAACACAGTAGCTT
This sequence comes from Bombina bombina, assembly GCF_027579735.1. Classification (NCBI taxonomy): domain Eukaryota; kingdom Metazoa; phylum Chordata; class Amphibia; order Anura; family Bombinatoridae; genus Bombina; species Bombina bombina. The sequence continues at coordinate 461,244,775 of NC_069503.1, forward strand.
AAATCCTAGCCACATTTTATACAACACATTTCCCTGGGGTTTAAAAACTGAATACACATTTCAACATAGTAGGAGAAATATACACCTGATCACTCACAATTCCCTGTTCTCTGTCACATATCCTCCCCCCCAGCTCAGACCTATTAGGGTGAGCGGCCTCAGACCACAAACAATGAACTTGAGAAAGACTATCTGCATTCCCTTGTTCTTTACCAGCCCTATGCTCTATAGTATATTAAAAGGTTGCAGACTAACGAACCACCTGGTCACTCTGGCATTTTTCTCCTTATTTTGCCTCATCCATGTTAACGGAGCATGGTCAGTAATTAGTTTAAACTTTCTCCCAAGCAGGTAATATCTTAAAGTTTCCAAAGCCCATTTGATGGCTAAATATTCTTTCTCTACTACAGAGTACCGCTGTTCATGGGAATTAATTTTTCTACTTAAGCACATTACTGGGTGCTCTTCTCCAACATACACTTTAGAAAGTACTGCTCCCAAGCCTACATCAGCTGCATCTGTCTGTACCACAAATTCTTTAGAGAAATCTGGAGCCATCAATAATGGGTCAGCGCACATATTTTGACTAATTCTAGAGAGAATTTGTCAGGGTTTGCAGTTAACCCTGCAGCCCATAATGCATCCACAACAGCCTGAACATGGGGAAGATGTGTTTCCCAGTCCGCACTGTGAATTACCACATCATCCAGATAAACAGATGCATATACTCTATGAGGCCTAAGCATTTTATCTATCATACGCTGAAAGGTGGCTGGAGCACCATGCAAACCAAATGGCAACACTTTATATTGAAATAGGCCCTCAGGAATAGAAAAGGCCATTTTTTCTTTTGCTCTGTCTGTCAATGGGACCTGCCAGTAACATTTAGTCAGATCAAAAGTGCTTAGATACCTAGATCTTCCTAATCTCTCTATTAGCTCATCCATTCGAGGCATAGGGTAAGCATCACATTTGGAAATATTCAGCTTGCGAAAATCATTACAAAACCTTATTTCACCATTAGACTTAGGCACCAAAACAATTGGGTTGCTCAAGTCACTTTGTGAAACCTCTATTACTCCCAACTTAAGCATCTTTTTGACCTCCACACTAACTGCCTCTCTCCTGGCCTCAGGTATTCGGTATGGCTTAAAATTAATTATTTTCCCAGGTTCTGTAATTATATCATGCATGATTACATTTGTTCTCACTGGCAATGGGGAAAAACATCTCTGTTTCTAGACACAAATTCTTTCACTTCCTGCTTCTGATGGGGAGCTAGCGTCTCTGCTATGTATACCTCAGGATTTTTTATTGTCAAAACCTCTCTGTCTACACACGGTGTAAGTAGATTTATGTGATAGATCTGTTCTGGTTTTGTTCTACCAGGTTGACTCACTTTATAATTAACATTAATGACCTGTTCAATAATCTCATATGGACCTTGCCAACTTGCCAGGAATTTACCTTCAACTATAGGTACCAGAACTAGAACTCTATCTCCAGGTTTGAAAACCCTTAGCCTTGCATTTTTAATATAACTGGCTTCCTGAGCTCTTTGTGCTTTCTACATATTTTCCCTTACTATTGGCATTATAGCTTCCATTCTTTCTTGCATTTGTGCTAAATGCTCTATAACACTACGGTGATGTGTAGATTCCTGCTCCAATGTTTCGTTTGCAATGTCAAGTATTCCCCTGATATGCCTACCGTATAAAAATTCAAAAGGTGAAAAACCTGTGGAAGCTTGGGGCACTTCCCTAATGGAAAACATAAGGTACGGTAACAAACAATCCCAGTTCTTTCCATCCTTGTCTACCACTTTACACAACATGCTTTTTAGATTTTTATTAAACCTTTGAACTAACCCATCAGTTTGGTGGTGATACACAGATGTTTTTAATTGTTTAATTTTAAGAGATTTACATAACTCTTTCATAATTTTGGACATAAAAGGGGTTCCCTGATCCGTAAGGATCTCCTTTGGTATGTCCATCCTGCTGAACATCATCATTAACTCCTTAGCAATATTCTTAGAGAAGGTCATTCTTATATTATTATATTATTCTTATAGTCAACCACAACTAAAATATGCTCATGCCTCCTAGCAGACTTTAGTAAAGGCCCTACCAAATCCATTGCTATTCGGTCAAAGGGAACCTCTATGACAGGAAGAGGTATTAGTGGATTGCGGTAACCTTTAAATGGAGCTTTCAATTGACATTCTGGGCAGGATTTACAAAATATCTCTATTGAAATAAAAATACCAGGCCAATAAAATCATGCAAGAACTTTTTCTCTGGTCTTTCAATACCAAGGTGCCCCCCTAGCACATGACTATGGGCTAATTTCAAAACTGTATTTCTGTAAGAATTGGGAACCAATAATTGCTCCACATCTTCAACCCCTTTCTTTTCTGCTATATAAAGCAGGTTATTTTTCACCTTAAAATAAGGAAAGCATAACTGTTTTTCAGGATCTATGACAGTGTCTTCAATTACTTGAACATTTTCCCTCACCACTATCAGAGTCGGGTCCTCCCATTGGGCAGCTCAGAAATTACAAGAATTAATCCCTAGATCCTCAAGTTCTATGTCTTCTCCAGAAACATTAATCTGAGGGGGTTCTGTCTCATTGCCTAGACACACCAGAGGTGCATCCTGTGCAGTGTCTGGTTCCCAATCAATATTGGAGAATGGAAAAATGGTTTCAATTCCCTCCGCCTCCTGTACCACCCCAGGACTAATCCCATGACCTACTGAAGGTTTCTCCCACACTTGACAAGTGAGAAAAGTCTCTCCCCAATACTATATCATAGGGCAATACAGGTACTGCCCCTACGCGGCACTTACCTGCACCAATATCTGTGATAATTTCAACCTCAGCTGTAGGGTATGAGTGTCCCCCCTCCATGTATACAGACAATATCAAGCATTTGATTTCTATCTAACTTTTCTGGCTGAAGCAAAACACTTTTTACCAAAATAACTTCACTCCCTGAATCCAGGAGCACTTGTACACTCTTACCCTCCACATTCACAGATCTTAAATGACTAGAACATACAGCACTGAAATTTTGGTGCAGGTTAACATTGTACTATGGCTGTCCTTTGCACCCATATTACATTGCATAGGCTCCTCCCCCTGTGTACAGTTATGTGCAACATGCCCTAACTCTTGACATTTAAAACACCTTATGTGTTCATCAGTTTGGCCTCTTGGCCATAATGGTTCCCTAGGGAGCCATTTCCCACCATAGTCATTTTGACCCTGGTTATGAATAGACCTCTGTGCTTCTGTTTTTCCACTTGTTTTTTTTATAAGACAGCTTTGATTTAGGTTGAGGATCATTGCGGTGCAATTCCTTAGCAGTAAAATATCTCTCAACCAGGCTCATCATTTCTTCTGGGTCTTTAGGATCCCCTGGACTGACTCATGGTCAAAGTCCAGCTGGAAGATTCCTGAGAAATCTGTCCATCACAACAATTTTTATAACTTTTGTGGCTGCATTAATGTCCGGCTGCAGCCATTTCTGAGCAAGTCTCAGCAGTTCATACATTTGGGCTCTTGTAGGTTTTCCCATCTCGAACACCCACTTGTTAAATCTTTGGGCACGAATTGCATGTGTTACTCCCAAGCGTGTAAGAATTTCAGTTTTTAGTTTATGATAATCTTGAGCTTGGCTGTGAGACAAATCCTCATATGCTTTCTGGGCTTCTCCACTAACACATGGTGCAAGTAGCCCTGCCCACTGTTCAGGTGGCCACTTTTCTCTGGCAGCAATCCTCTCAAAAGCCTCAATATCATCCGTCTCTGACAACTTATGCAGAAAGTCATTTGCTTGGATATAGTGTGCCCTATTCACAGTGGGGGTAGCTACAGAAGGCTGTAGGACTTGCTGCAATACATTAACCAATGTAGCTCTATCCTCTCGCTGGGCATGCATCATGCTGCCAACTTGTGCAGTCAGTAAGCGATTTGTCTCCTGCTGTACAGCAGTTGCTTGCACCAAAGCTTTCACCAGCTCCTCCATTTTGTAAAATTTCTCCTATTAGAAGCAACAGGTAACACCAAGGCAGGTATATGTTTAAAAGACACAGCGTCACTTGTATTTCCAACAGTTTAAAGCAAAAGTTTTCTTAGTGCAGCTTGCAGAAAACACTTTATACCCACAGACCATATTTGTGCTATGCCCACATTCACCACCATATTGTAATCCAGCACCCACTCCTGGTGCCTAATTTAAAGGAAATAGCACGGTCCTCTAGGGTATAAATGACACAGCCTTGATAAATTTAAACAGTCAGTTTTATTTTCACTGTCCAAGTGCAGATAACAGCAATGTGTGTTTATTGCAAAAGCCTAGCTCAGGTTGAGCTCTTACTAACATAAGTTCACTTCACTTACTAAAACAGGGTAAACTAAACTAAACATAACATGCTGTTTTTATCAAACTCACCTTTATCAGTTTTTCTCAGTTCAGCTGCAATGTGTGTCTCTACTAGTCAGAAACACTGGTGGCTCTCTCTCTCTCCACCTAGCAGCTGGAGAATAAATTACCCTCCTTTAATTAAACACAGTTGAGTAAAGATCCCTTCCTGATTGCTTACTCTCAGCTATAGAAAACTGAGGAATGGAACACTGGCCCACCCTCTCTCCAGTGTTCCATCCCAGGGACCCAAAAACACAGTAGCTTAATTCCTAGCCACATTTTATACAACACATTTTCCTGGGGTTTAAAAACTAAATACACATTTCAACATAGTAGGAGAAATATACACCTGATCACTCACAATTCCCTGTTCTCTGTCACAATATATAAAGTTAACGTTTTCACAAACTTTCTGCTAGATCACGAGTTTTGTCGGTAAGGCTGTGCGGCTCTTACGCTCCTTTTTTTTTTACCGCTACCTTAAGCCATCGCTGGTATTACAGGTTTTTTTAAACCTGGCGTTAGCCGCAAAAAGGTGAGCGTAGAGCAAAATTTAGCTTCACATCTATAATAAATACAACGTTGCCTGTGAAATAAATATAAATCCTAAGCTAGCTACAATGTAACTATTAGTTATATTGTAGCTAGCTTAGGGTTTATTTTATCAGTAAGTATTTAGTTTTAAATAGGAATAATTTATTTAATTTTGTTAAATTTACTTAGTTTAAATTAAATTATATTTAAGTTAGGGGGGTTAGGGTTAGGTTTAGACTTAGGTTTAGAGGTTAATACCTTTAATATAGTAGCGGTGACGTTGGGGGTGGCAGATTAGGGGTTAATAAATGTAAGTAGGTGTCGGCGATGTTAGGGCAGGCAGATTAGGGGTTAATAAAATTTAACTAATGTTTGCGAGGCGGGAGTGCGGCGGTTTAGGGTTAATACATTTATTAAAGTGGCGGTGATGTCCAGTCGACAGATTAGGGGTTAATAAGTATAGTTAGGTTGTGGTGACATTGGGGGCGGCAGATTAGGGGTTAATAAATATAATGTAGGTGTCGGCGATGTCCGGTCGGCAGATTAGGGGTTAAAAAAAATTATTATAGTGTTTGCGATGTGGGGGGCCTCAGTTTAGGGGTTAATAGGTAGTTTATGGGTGTTAGTGTACTTTTTAGCACTTTAGTTAAGAGTTTTATGTTCCGGCGTTAGCCCATAAAACTCTTAACTACTGACTTTTAAATGCGGTAGGAGTCTGGACAGGAGAGGGTCTACCGCTCACTTCTTCCAAGACTCGTAATACCAGCGTTAGGCAAGTACCATTAAAAATATAGGATACGCAATTGACGTAAGGGGATTTGCGGTAGACTTGAGTCGTGGAAGAAAAGTGAGCGGTAGATCCTTTCCTGCCTGACTCGTAATACAGCGGGCGTTAAAAAGCAGCGCTGGGACCTCTCAACAGTGCTTTTTAAGGCTAACACCAAACTCGTGATATAGCAGTTTGAGTTTCTCCATGAAATTATTTACATACCGCTTGTGCAATCATGAGCAAAATGGATGTAAAAGCTTCTCTAGGATTCCCTTTGTTTGGAAATAGCAGACATGATTTTTGGTAATTAGAAGGCTGCTAAGTGCTGCTGCGCACCACACTTCTGAAATTCCAAAGAGTAAAGGAGATAATTAGTTAGTTGGTAAGGGTAATAGTATTGTAATGCAGGGATTAACCTCCTACCTGACACCTCTCACCTCCGTGATCCCTCCCAAAATGATGTCCCCCATCCACACTCATCCCCACTATCTTAGATATGCAGTTTAGGGCTTTTTTTTATTATTATCATTTTTTTATTTTCTGCAGTATAGTGATCCCTTCTCAACCCTCCCACCTCCCTGATCCCTCCCAACCCAAACATCTCTCTAACCCTCCCCACCTTCAACTAGTCGCAGTCATCTTATGTACTGGCAACTGTTTGGCTGTACCCAGATTATAGGTATTTTTTTTTATTGATTAATTCTTTTTTTCTGTAGTGTAGTGGTCCCCCCATCCCCGCAATTGCTAGGTAGGTTGCCCCCACCTTCCCCATTCCTCCCTTTTTCTGTAGTGTAATGTCCCCTCCCTCTTACTTCAATTTGTTTTCCTGTAGTGTAGGGTCTATCCCACTTACTCCCTTTCCCCCCTCCGCTGCTGGGCTGAAAGAGATTGTTACAGACAGTGACACAGAATGTGTCACTGTCTGTAATGATCTGGCAATTGGCCTTCATATGCACCAATCAAGCTCTGTTACCATATGAAGGCAGATTCTGGAAGCCCAGAAACAGCAAGTCTCTTGACAACCGAGACTACTTAGGCATCCAGCATTATGGATTTAGATCTATATTATGCGCTTTACTTACTAGGCTATAAACTGCATGATGTAGATCTACATTCATTTGGCCCAAGGGGTTAACATTATACAGAGAACCATTAAAAATGATACAAACAGAAATAAATGGATTAGCAATGCAGTGAAATCGTCAAATGGACATTCCATGGAAGAATTAAATGCATATAGATAAATTCCATCTCTAACAGAAACATATTTACAATTCTAGGAAAATGTATCACTGTTTTAGCGTTAACATTTTTCTGTGCACATACATGTGAAGCATAGCTAGATATTCTCAGTGTACTAGCATTTTAAATACTGCAGCTGCTCACTGAGCAAGTGGAGTTTGTATCATGGCAGCAATGATGCAAATTGAGTCATTACCAGATGATACAAGCAACTTGGGCTCTCTGAGTTTAAAAAGCTGGTTCACAGAGCATACTTAAGTACTCTCATGAAGCAGCTATAACTTTTTCTAGAAGCATTTATACTAATACATGTATATTGCAAAAAACTTCTATTCAAAACTGAAATGCACCTGTGTGCATTGCAATTTTGTCTGAAATGTCCCTTTAAAGGGATAAGTGAATTTCTGCAGTCATGCAATATATTGACATAGTAGGCGTGTTTGAAAGTGTTTTGAATGCAATGAGAGGATATTTGCTGCAAATGTTTTTCATTAACCAAACTCCACCCAATATGTGCCTTATTTGGAGGAGCCAATCCAGACTTGTTATTGGAGTAGACAAGTCTATCAGCAATTATTATGACCAAGATTACAAGTTGTGCACTAAACTGGGTGCATAAATAATGTAAAAATATGAGCAGTATTGCAATCTCCATGGCGCTGCCATTTACAAGTTAATGAAAAACCTTTTTTTGTTGTGCGGTATGGTGCGTTAAGCCAAGGCCTGACTTGACATACTTGTGCACGTTTTCCCCCATAGACATCAATGGAGAGAAAGTGTTAGAAAAAACTAACACCTGCGATCATGGAATGTTGATCGCCGTAACGCAATCCTTATTGATGTCTATGGGCAAAAGAAAGTTAGCTAAAAACCTAACACTCAAACATAAACCCCTAGTCTAAATACCCCTAATCCGCTGCCCCCTGACATCGCCGACACTAAATAAAGTTATTAACCCAAAACCGCCCCCTGCATCACTACTACAATAATACACCTATTAACCCCTAACCCCCCCATCCCTACTACTATAATTAACTATAATTAACTATAATTAATCCTATTGGTTGATTTGAACAGCCACTAGGATTTCAGTAGCTCTCATCCTATTGGATGATTTGAATTTTTTAGCCAATAGGAATGCAAGGTACACCAAATATAAAACACGGGTCCCTTGTATTCAAGCTTCAGTGTGCGGCATCAATCGCATGAAGAGGATCCTCCACGCTGGATGGCTCCGCAGCCGCCGGTTCTGTTCCGCGGCCGCCTCCGATTCGCTCCACCATCACCCTGGATGAAGATAGGAGAGGTCCCTTTGCTGGATGAAGATGTCACCGCCTGGAAGAAGACCTTCCCACCGGACTTCAGGAATGGTGAGTACTTATTTCGGGGTTAGACTTAGGCTTTTTTATTTTTTGGGGTGTTTTTTTTTTAGATTAGGGATTTTTTATTCTAATGGGCTGCAAAAGAGCTGATTGTCCTTTTAAGGGCAATGCCCGTAGAAATGCCCCTTTAGGGGCAATGGGTAGCTAAGGTTTTTTTATTGTTAGTTTTTTGGGGGGTTGGTGGGTTAGGGGGTTTACTGTTAGGGGTTAATTTGTATTTTTGAGGTAAAAGAACTGTTTAACTTAGGGCAATGCCCTACAAAAGGCCCTTTTAAGGTCTATTGGTATCTTAGTGTTAGATTAGGGGGTGTTTTTATTTGGAGGGCTTTTTTATTTTTATAGTGGTATTAGATTAGGTTTAATTTTTTTATTTTTGATAATTTGGTTTATTTTTTTCATTTTTTGTAATTTTAGATTTGTTTATTTTATTTTAATCTTAGGTTTTTTTTAAGTAATGTTAGTATTTTTTCATTCATTTAGAGGGTATTAGGTTAGGGGGCTTAGTGAGTAAATTAGTTATTTTGTGGGGGGGGGGGGTGGCAGTTTAGGGATTAATAGTTTAATTAGGTTTATTGCGTTGTGGGGGAAGGTGGTTTAGGCGTTAAAAGTTTTAGTTTAGTAGTAGCGATGTGGGGCCCCGGCAGTTTAGGGGTTAATAGGTTTATTTTAGTTGAAGCGATGTTGGGGGCAGCGGTTTAGGGGTTAATAGGTTTATTTTAGTAGCAACAATGTGGGGGGCCAGTGGTTTAGGGGTTAATAGGTTTATTTAGGTGTTGGCTATGTGGGGGGTCAGCGGTTTAGGGGTTTAGGGGTTAATAGGTAGTTTATGGGTGTTAGTGTAAATTTTAATAAATTAATCTATTTACTTTGTAACATTTTAGTTATGAGTTTTGTGAAACATTTTTGTTTCGCAAAATCCATAACTACTGGTTTCAAATAGCAGAATGGATCGCGGACGTATAGACTATAACGCTAGCGTTAAAGCCGGACCGCAAAATCTGTAATACAGGCGCAATGAAAATTCCACACTCAAAAGTCATTGTTTGAGTACGGAATGGAGAGTTGGGTAAAGGCTAAAATGCTAGCGGTATAGCTGTACCGCTGCAACTTGTATTACAGGACACCTGCATATTCCGTGCGCAATGGACAATTTTTCAGTGGTGTAGCCGTACAGAAAAACTTGTAATTTTGCTGTATGTTAGCTAAAGAACTTTTGTTTTGCAGTGTCCATGTGACTATTTCACTGCATTGTTAATCCATTTATTTCTATTTGTATCCTTTTTAATGGTTCTCTGTGTTATGTTAACACTTTGGGCCAAATGGAAGTAGATCTGCTGAAGACAATTAGGAACAGATATATAGTCAAAGGGACATAAAAAACTACTTACATTTTATAAGCATACTACTGCGGTTATTCCCTGCCTCCCTCTAGTCATGTGTGTCGCCATGTTTAAATCTTACTTTCACTACATTTCAGTGCTGGCCTGACCTATTTGCACATGTGCAGTAACTCTCCTTTAGATACTTGCAATGACACCTAGGTTCCATAATGGCAGCACACATTAGGGAGGTGCGTAAAATGAATTTAATGCTTAGTGTCCCTTAGTTTGTGAAGGCTGCCATGTTCTTTGTTGTCAGTACTGGAAAATTACACAGAGAACTGTTAATCCTGAGCAGAAATGTATGGTGACCCAATCAACAGGCGCAGCACATCTGGGTTGTAGTTAGCAAAACATAGACTTGCATGGCCTTCTGCAGCTCAGATAGCGCTGGTATGCTATAGGAACACAAAGGTACTAATGAAGTCCTCAATAATGGCTGGATGCTCAAAAACTCACCGGCATGGATAGAAATCCAGCAATATCTTTGAACATTATCTTTTTTTGAGCATTATATTACAACCTATGTGTCCCTCCTTCACATCCAGAACCCTGCATAACCTTTCTAAAATTATTTGAGGGACCTCACAGTACTAACAAGACTTCTTTAGTGCAACAAACAGTACACCGTTGTCCTGGCCGGGCCTGCATCTTTTCCAGCATCAGGTGGAATACTGTTGTCCCAAAATATAACAAGTTGGAATCAATTGCTAAGAGGCCCAACTCACCACAAGCCCTTACTGGGACACATCAAATTAAACACAGTAACCAAGCAGAATGTAAGGGTAAGAGAGCAATGAGACTAAACTTGGTTTGATAATCTAAATATCAAAGGAAAACATACCTTTGTTAAAGTTTAGTCTTGCTATCCAGACAAAGATAAACTCGAATAGGTGATTTTAATGCAGATCTCTCAAGAGCAGAGACAACCAAAGTAATTAGGCACTGGAGATTCAGGTAACAGCAGCAATAGTATATAAGGAGTATAATCAAATACAAAAACTAACTGTAAGTCACTATACTCAATAAGAGAATACCGAGTCAGACAGTCCAGGTCAAAGCCTCACAGGAAAAAGCAGCACAAAATCATTTTACAAATCCAGAGTCCAAAAACAAGCTAAAGTCAATTATCGAGTCAGTCCTACACAAGGGGTTAATACAGAAGCATAGTCAGAGAAAGCAAAAGTCAAACCGGTATATGCAAACAACAAACTACCAGATAAAGAGGACAGGAATTCAACACACAAGCAACATCATGCTGCAAACAGTGAGCTTATATAGACTACTACAGTTAAGACCTAATTGATCTTCTATGCTTTCTTAAAGGTATAGCATGCCTTACTGCAGGAGGGACAGAAACCACGCTCTTAGACAAATTCCTATTATGACATTAGGTAATCTTGCAAGAGTAGAGATCTTTAGATCATTTAGCCCAGTGTGTATTCCTGTCACAAATCTTAATGTGGACAGCTTTTTACTTACATGAGGTAATAAATCAGAGAAAACCTTTTTTTCTTTAGGAGATGATAGCTTGATTAGTATTAAGAAGCCACCCTGATTCACTAAACCTCACATTTGTTGATTGTGTTGTTTTTCTGCAACCATCAAATTAGACACATTATTTACCACTAATTTGCAATTTAACCATTCTTTTAATATGTTAAAATAACTTATTGTGGTGCTTGATATATTTTTTTAAATAGAACTTTACAATCGTGTCAAAGCCAGTTTTTAAAGAAATGACGAAATAGGTCCCTACTGTGCAAGAAAAAAGTAATTAATCTGTAAATTCTATGTATTGTGTGTGTGACTTGTTTGTGGATGGGCTACACAAACGACACAGGCCTTGGTGAATTGATTCCCACTGCAATTTGGAAGCTGGTTGACAGCTTCATAAATGGGGTCCTAGATATTAATAATGGGGCCTGCTGGTCATTTTAAAGTTTTAATGAATAAGGCACATTGCACCAGTGTAGGTAATAAATCCATTACTAATACAATAAAGGGGGTGTCTAAAAATCATTGATTTTTATTGATAAATGTAAAAACAGACTGTGTCCCACAGGATGCAAGATAAGAGAAATTGTTTTTCTGTTGAATCCGCAAATGTGTTCTTTGGTAACATAACCTGGCATATTCTTTAAAGTCTTATAAACCTTGTAATGTTTTGCCACACGAGTGAGCCCTTGGCAACTGTATTCGTTATTAATTGATTTTACAAATGATCACCTGTGCACATTATTTGTAAATGTATTTTTCAGAAATGTTGGTTGATAGAAAAGTCCATTTTAAATTGAACAGCAGTTTACATAGCTTTTGTGATTAATGTTGGTGACTTCTCCAACCTTAGACTGAGGTAAATATTTATAGTAGAAGGAAAATTACTTTGCTTCTTTGTCAAAATAAAAAAAAAAATCTTGAATTAATTTTTCATGATGAATGTTTGTGACGCATGTGTGTGCTTATTGATTTGAGATTAAAAGCAGCAGAGCCTTTCTGATATGCTGGGTAATTCTTGTTTGATGTACTAGATAAGAACAAAACCTTAATTTTAATGCAAAGCTACAAACCATTACACAACACACAGAGTAGTAATATAATAACAGAGATCTATAACAATTAAACAACCAGATAATAACACTGGCTATGTTCTTCTTGATGATTATCAGAATATTAATTATTGTTTAATCCAGGTCAGTGTGTCCAATATTGAAACAAAGATGTGACCATTTCATTCTTTAATTTCAAAAATAGGTCTGTAATCCATCACCTAGTGTACAATATATTTTTTAACATTAAATGATACTATAAAACACCAACATCCCTATATAAGAACAGCATCTCTCTATTTTTGCATGAAACGTAAAAGCTTTTTAAATTTAAACTGTGGTTACTACAGCTACGTCCTACTAATCATTATTGGCTCATAGGCACTAATGCTCATTGGTTGATAGGTATTTCCTGCTAATTCTCATTGAACATATCAGCCAATGAGACTTTGTCGTAAGTGAAAACTGATACTGCTATGTTAGTTCAGAATTAAAATTTCTTTCTTTTCTTCCTTCCTTCCCTGTTTTAATCTCCTTTCTTTCTTTCTTTCTTTCTTTCTTTCTTTCATTCTTTCTTGCTTTCATTTCTTTTTTCACTCTTTATCCCTCTTACTTTTTTTTCCCCGTTTTTTTTTTATATATTTCTCTTAGACTTTTTTGTATCTGAGTTAAATAAACAGCTGTCAGAATTTCATCAATGCTGAACATATTTACATATTTATAAGATTTCCACTGTCTGCTGCATATAAACACAGATGATAATATGAATCCTAAAATACCAGAAGAAAGTGAAAACAATGCTGATGGCTCTATTTGTTAGTGTACACATGTAGTGTATTGAAATTGCATTTTGTTCAGAAGTTGGTTCTACTAAAATACTGGATTCTCCAATAAGGTTGTGTATTTTCGTGGATATCTCAGTTTTACAGATCATACATCTGACTACCACTTAATTCAGCCAATTACGCTGCTGCGTTATGTTTAAATGTTATGTGCTATAATAGTTGTGTGTTTACAGTCTCAGTGTAGATAGACAGACAGATAGACAGACAGACAGACAGACCGACAGACAGACAGACAGACAGATAGATAGATAGATAGATAGATAGATAGATAGATAGAAAGATAGACTAAAAGATATGATACAAGTGTGAAAAGTCTCAATATCAATCAATCAAGAGAAAAAAAGTTACTAGCCAGGAGAGAAAAGGTCACTAGTTACTTTATGTTATATGTACTGTAGTTATAAACAAATTCCTTAGTAGTCTGGGATTAGTGGACTATTATAACTTTCAGTGTGTATCTGTGTATGTGTAATTTTAATTATATTAACATATAAACAACATTGACTCACATTTTAGACCTTAGTGAGGTGATGAACTTATGTCTTTAAAAGTCAAATTCCAATCCTCCTAGATTGCGCCTGGTCTCAGAACTGGTTTATATTATTTGAGTGTAGACATGTGCACGGGTGAAAATTTGAATTCAGATTTGTTACCATTATTTCCAATAGGAACAGCTAATATAGACAATTAATATTAACAAAAATCTTACATTATAGGATTCAAACAATGTAAAGAACCAATCTTTTAATGTTAAAAAAAATACAACTCATGTATTATATAAAATCCAGTCTTTAGTGCCTGACCAGCTGTCCCTAACATTAACTAAATAATATAACTTCTTCTCCCCCATTCCTGCACCTATTTTGGCACCAAATGGCATGAACTAATTAACAGATTGATTTCCTCAAACAATCATTCCTTTTTCGTACAGTAATGTATTTGGCTGTTCGCATATAAAACGACTCGAGAAATTACTAACAATTTAGACAAATTTGCTTTCACCCAAAGCCTGAATGCACATCTATAATTGAGAGTCATTTTGAATTTATAAAGTATTTTTAAGTGAGCAAATCATGAAGTTTAATTTTCCAATTTGTAGTTGTATATGCAGCAGATAGACTCCTCCAGATCAACCTTGGCCTTCCAGAGGTTTTGGAACTACATTTCCCATGATGCTCAGCCAGCTTAAAGTGCCTGAACATAATCGGAAGTACTTGCTGAGCATCATGGGAAATGTAGTTCCAAAACCTCTGGAGGTCCAAGGTTGAGCACCCCTGCTGTATATAATGTATATACAGTTGTCACATAAAATTGCATAATTAGCACACTCCAAGACTGTTAGGGACTCAATTACAACTGTGATTTTCATGTTACAAAGAGTAGTGTTTTCATGCATTTCAATTGAGAATGTTTTAATGAATATTTTTATGTTTGTTTGTTTTTTGCAGAACAGATGTTAAATTTCCTTAAACCATATGTATTGCCTAATCTGCAAAATCCATCCTGTAGTACTGTTTGTTGTTGCCTATGTTTATGCAAGGCACAAAGCGATTATAGCCCTGTCTTCAAGTTCTGTTATGGGATTTATGACTGTTATTAATCGAAGTGTGTAAGGTGATTAAACATTTCATAGATAACCTTAATAAAATTCTATAAAAAATAAAGAACTCCTTTAATTTATAATATATCTAAAAAAGAAAATGTGTTAGTATCCTAAAAAATATACAACTATTTTATGTTATGCAGACAGATACGTACTCAGAACTGCTTATTTTGATATCTGTCTATTTTTAAATCACTGAAAGTAGAAAAAATATATATAATTTAATATTTTTATATATTTGTCTAACCAGTCTAGGTATATTTCAAAATGTATTATGACAAAATATTACTCATTTAATTTTTTTATAGTTTATGACCAGGGCCTGCGTTTTGTATTAGGCAAAATAGGCAACCGCCTTAGGGCGCACCAGCAGGGGGGCGCTAAGATTGGTGCCGGCTGCCTATGATAAAAAAATATATATATTATTTATTTTGTTAAAATTTGATCTGTCTTGGTGGTTCCTGCGCCTGCAACGCAACTGAACTTATTTTACTACTATAGCTTCCAATCCTGACAGTGACACCTGTCCCACTCAGGGCTGGCCCGGCCGCCCGGCTATTATTGCTTTAATAGCCTAGGGGATATTCGGAATGTGGGCACCATGGTCCATGCACGCCGCACGTGCGTGTGGTGTTAGACTCAGAGTCATAGAGTGGAGGACTGGAGGCACCGAGGCTGAGTTCACTTGCCTTGTGCAGCTGTGCTGCCTGCCGCTTACTGTCTACCTGACGTCACTCACTCTGAGACTGAGAGGGAAAAATTGCGCGGGATGAGCCGTGGCTGCCTGACATCTCCACCGTGTGACACAGGCTCACACACTGTCTGCACCATCTGAGCCACATGAGGTGACTGAATGAGCCCGCTGCCCACAGATGACGAGTGAGGTAGGAATGGTGGCACTGGTGGGGGGGTCTCTGAGGAGGGGTCCGAAGGCCGGAGACTCATTTCTAGTAATGGTGGGGGTCTCTGAGGGGGCCGGAGCGGGCACACACTGAGTGTCAATCGTACACTATAAATGACTTGTCTTAGTTTCCTGGCTGAGACTTATAAATTATGACATCAATTAACAGTTGACCTGAAGCAGCCAGCGCCCAGCACGGTCACCTATACATTAAAGGATCATTTTACATCTAATCCTACATGACTTGTATACTTAGTTTTATGGTCTATTTTATACTAAATATTTGCGGATTGTGTGTATTTTACCAGCATTAAAGATTTAGGGATTTTTTCAATTAAATAGTTTATATTTAACATTTACGCACTCTTAGTTTGTGGCACTATATAATAAAGAGATAAGGGATATATCTCTTATAAGAGTAGCTTTTTAGGGGTATTGTGTGTATATATAGATTTTTTTATATATTTTTATATATATTTACATATTTTATTGTGTTGCATATAACTGTGTGTGTATAACTGTGTGTGTGTGTATAGCTGTGTGTGTGTGTGTATAGCTGTGCATGTGTGTGTGTGTATTACTGTGCATGTGTGTGTGTAAATATGTGTGCATGAGCATGTATGTATGTAAGTAGGTGTATAACTGTGCATGTGTGTGTGTAAATATGTGTGTATGTGCATGTATGTATGTAGGTAGGTGTATAACTGTGTGTAAATATGTGTATATGAGTATGTATGTATGTGTATAACTGTGTGTGTATAATTGTGTGTGTGTATAACTGTGTGTATGTGTGTATAACTGTGCATGTGTGTGTATAACTGTGCATGTGTGTGTGCAAATATGTGTGTATGAGCATGTATGTATGTAGGTGTATAAGTGTGTGTTTAAATATGTGTGTATGAGTATGTATGTAGGTGTATAACTGTGTGTGTAAGTATGTGTGTATGAGCATGTATGTATATAGGTGTATAACTGTGTGTGTGTAAGTAAGTGTGTATGAGCATGTATGTATATACTGTAGGTGTATAACTGTGTGTGTAAATATGTGTGTATGAGCATCTATGTATATAGGTGTATAACTGTGTGTGTAAATATGTGTGTATGTGCATGTATGTATGTAGGTGTATAACTGTGTGTGTAAGTATGTGTTTATGAGCATGTATGTATATAGATGTATAACTGTGTGTGTAAATATGTGTGTATGAGCATGTATGCATATAGGTGTATAACTGTGTGTGCAAATATGTGTGTATGAGCATTTGTGTGTGTGTGTAAATAGGTGTGTAAAATGCTTATTTGTTTATGAGTGTGTATGAATGTGTGTGCCCTCTAGCTCTAATAGAATATAGTACGGGGTGGGGGGGGGGTCAGCGGAGTAAAAAAAAGAGTCCCTCTGGCTATTTCAAATGTTGGGAGGTATATCTGCAGCTTTGATTAAAGAGCAGTATCAGATGACACTCACTGGTTATAGGTGTTGTGTTGAATAGACTTATTTAAAGGGACACTGAACCCAATTTTTTTCTTTTGTAATTCTGAAAGAGCATGCAATGTTAAGCAACTTTCTAATTTACTCCTATTATCAATTTTTCTTCGTTCTCTTGCTATCATTATTTGAAAAAGAATGCATCTAAGCTTTTTTTGGTTTCAGTACTCTGGACAGCACTTTTTTATTGGTGGATGAATTTATCCACCAATCAGCAAGGACAACCCAGGTTGTTCTCCAAAAATTGGCCGGCATCTAAACTTACATTCTTGCATTTCAAATAAAGATACCAAGAGAATGAAGAAAATGTGACAATAGGAGTTAATTGGAAAGTTGCTTAAAATGTCATGCTCAAGACACTCATTGGCATGCGAGCTTCCGGAGGAGGAGCACAGGTGTGTGATCAGGTGCTGCACCTGTTCTGATCTCTCCTACCTACAAGCTGTTGGTGTGGAACCGCGCCTAAAACCCTCTAGTTTAGGGTGGCTTGTATTGCTGAATATCACTGCTGCTGGAAACTCCATAGTGCCTTGACAATGCACTAAATAGCTGCAGGTAGCAGCCCGGAAAAAGGACTTATCACTATACTAATATCTTTTAAAATAAAAAAAAAATGGTTGTTGTCACACAGTCTCTCTATCAAGCCGTCTCTCTATAATCTGAAACGGAGGACGGAGGTGAGAGGCGCTGCACTTATTCCAAGCTGTCTGGATTCTGAGAACTTACCTGTCTCCTGTTTACAGCTTAATTGAATACTCAGGAGTTGGAGCTGGAGCTCCCTGTACATCATACCGGCATTTGCGGCTGGAGCAGTGGGTGCGGATGGTGTAGCCTGCTGTTTTTTCTTTGTGTATTCCTGTGTTGAAGTGGCATTCCCCCTCCCACCAGTGCTGCGTGAGGGGGGGCCACCGCCGGAGGAGACGGGTCGATCCCTGACGCAGTGTTGGTTCCGGGGAGGATAACGCGGAGCTGCTGCAGCGGTAGTTGTGGCTGCCTTCCCCCCCCGCTCTGCCTACTTTATTCCGTCTCTAGCCAAAGTGACGAGACTCAGGAGTGATATTGATGTCGGCTGGTGGCGTGATTGTAGTAACATATGAGTCATACCTTTGAGAATAGCTGACCTGCTTTTTTGAAACAAACGCAAGAGCCGAGGATATTGGTACCCTTGTGTCACAGCCTGTTGATTTGTTTCCCGGCACTCGCTGTTCCCTCGATCTGGAAGACGCTCCCCTTCCCACCGATGCTGCGTGAGGGGGGGCTGAGGCTGAGGTTCGCTGGCTGTCCCCTGCTCAAAAATTAGTCTATCTGTTATGGGTAACGTAGAACTCTTGGGATAAAATTTGCAGTTTTGTCTTCTCTATCAGCTGCCTCTACCCTGGAATGACTTGGCTCAGTACTGGACCTTTATTATTTGCTCTTTTTCTTCCCTTTTTGGGGGTTTTCCAAATGATATTAATGTACATAACCTATAAGCTATGATAGTTGGCCTGACCCTGATTTAAATAACAGCTATTGGCCTGCAAGCGTTGTATAACACCTAAACTTGTTAGGTTTCTTTCTCTTTAGCTTGTATTCACGATAAGTTAAAACCTAGAACCCTCTAGTTTTTAACTGGTATATATGTCTCCCTGAAACCGTATGCTGTTAATATGTAGCAGCAAAATGTGAAACATTGTATTATCATATTTTTTGAACCATTTAGACTGTTACTAACTGTCTGGGGGTTTTCTTTTGTTTCTCTTCTAGACCCACAGCAAAGGTACTATAACACTGGATTACTTTATATAGCTTTGTTTAAGTTCTGAAGCTACATCCAGTTGTATTAAAATACACCATGAGTATTGGTTTCATAGAAGTAAAATATATTTATTTTAGAGGTGTGTTTGACCCTGATATAAATAACGGCTATTGGCCTATCCCCCTAGTTTCTAATTGGTATACATTTCCTTTGGATACTGTATGTTGTTAATGTGTAGCAGCAAAATGTGAAATATTGTATTATCATATTTCCTGAACCACTTAGACTGCTACTAAATGACTGGGGGTTTTTTTTTTCTCTTTTTTTCTCAGACCCACAGCAAATGTATTATAACATAGGATTACTCTACATAGCTTTGTTTAAGTTTTAAAGTTACATTAAGTTGTGTTAAGATATACCACGAGCATTGGTTTCATGGAAGTGTATCATACTCATTCTAGAGGTGTGTTAATAGCCTACAAGTAATCGTGTGTGCTAGACACACACAGGTAAAACAATCTGAGTATCAACTAGTTTAAAAGTACCTTAAAAGCTGATTTTTTCTAAAATTTATAAAATATTGAACTGATGGCCTCGGACTAGGAGGCCTGTGTTGTTAAATACTGTTTTTTCTGTTCTTAGCTGAAGATTTAAAACTGTATTTTAATTACTAATTGAGGACCTTCTCAAAGGTTAGAAAGCTGCAGGCTCCAAAGTAGGACCCCTTTTCTGTGTTATGATACATCTTACCCTGTCACCAGCATGACTGAACCTGACTCACTTAGTTCACGGTTATTCTTTTTTTTCTCTCTCTCCCTTCAGAGGAGAAGATAAACTTAAACAATACACAAAAGAGTGCACCTTTTTTTCTATCACATATCCTTCTCACTTCCCTCCCTTCTTCAGTAGATTAGTTTGTCTCTTTCTTCTTTTTCCTCTCCCCCACAATTCATTCCCATTATTTTATGGATAAATTTCTATATACACAATCTCGCACATCACCTTCAGTCATGTCGGCTAGACAGAAGGATAAAAAACACAGACTTAATCCAGAGCCTGTGGGTGAGCCACAATTGGTAACCCAAGAATCGTCAAATTTACTTGTTTCTGCTGATACACAGTCTCTAGTCTTAAATATCTCTGCTGCTCTTGCACCCAAGTTTGATTCACTTAGAATAGAAATCAAACAAGATATTGCGCAGCTTGCTACAGAAGTCAAACAATTTTCAGAAATATTTTCTGAAGTTGAACAGAGAGTCTCTGACTTAGAAGATCTCACTCTAGCTCAAAACAGTAAAATAGAAGCCACTTCCTCAGCCCTTGCTAAATTGCAAAATAAAGTAGAAGACTTGGAAAATCGCGCTAGGCGCAATAACCTGAAAGTAGTGGGGGTACCTGAGGGGAAGCAGTTTGAGGATCTAAATAAATTTATAACACAAACATTACCAGCATTGCTTAATATACCTCAAACTCAGCCAGTTATAGAAAGGGTACACAGGTTAGGGCCACCACCTTTATCTAAAGAAAATATGAGGCCAAGGCCAATTATAGCTAAATTCCTGAACTACCAGGACAAGATTACATTCTTGCAAGCATTTCGTAAAAATCAACCTATATTACTGGAAGGTACAAAAATCCTATTATTTCAGGACTATGCAGCTGAAACTGCCTCAAAAAGAAGGCAGTTGGCTCCGATATGTACTAGGTTCATACAGCAGGGGCTGCGAGCGACAATTTTACATCCTGCCAGGTTGCGACTTGTGTGTAACAACACTTTGCATTTTTTTGATTCTGCCCGCACGGCAGAATCTTTTTTCACCAAAAACTGCACACCTGAGCAGTTGAGGTGACACACTATTTAGTTTCCTTCTCCCTGTTAAAAAATTAGAATAGATCTGATATTTTTTCTCTCTCTTCTAAGATGGGCCCTTTTCAGCAAATGGGCAACAGACGGCTCAGGTGGACTGGCCGTATGCTTTGGGGTTTTTCTTCTTCCTTTTTTTTTTTTTTTTTTTTTTTCTTCTTCCCCTTTCTCCCTCACCATCTTCCCTTCTTGAACATAGATACCTATTATAATGTCTGGGATTAAATTTACTTCATGGAACATAGGGGGGCTAACTTCTCCTATTAAGAGAAAAACGATAATTTCTTATTTGAAGAAAATAGGTACTGCTATTGCTTTTTTACAAGAAACCCATTTAAAGACTCAAGAAATTCTTAAACTAAAATCTTCTTGGGTTAAGGAGGTCTTTTTTTCATCTAGTTCTAGCCGAAAAGGCGGAGTTGCTATTCTTCTGGGTAAAAAACTTAATTATGAGATAATACACAGTGAATCAGATGAGGAGGGGAGATATATCATACTGAAAATTAAGGCTGCTAATGTTTTGTATACTTTATGCAATGTATATGCTCCAAATGTTTTCAATCTCTCATTTTGGGATACACTTCAGGCCAGGCTTATGACATGTGCAGAGGGTTTTTTAATTTTAGCCGGTGACTTTAATATGGCTCCTCAATACCCAATTGATAGAATGAGGCAGCAGCCATTAGTCAAAAAAACTAAAAGAGACAATCTCGAGGCAAAGTTGTTTTCCAGGATCTTTTCTAATTTGAGAGTTAAGGATATTTTGAGGATATTGAATCCGGATACATGTGATTTTACATGTCTCTCAAAAGCACATAAATCATTGTCACGGATTGATTTATTTTTGGTTGATGAAAGACTTTGTAAACACAAAGTATCAGCTCAAATTTTGCCTATTGCGGTATCTGACCATGCTCCAATATGCTTCGAGATTTATACGTCTGGCCTTTCACATACAAGTACTCGTTTTTTTTTCCCTAAATATTTGTCTGCTGATTCTGGATTTAGAGGCTTCCTCGAAACTAAGTTTCTGGACTTTGCCTTGTTCAATGCGGAGGCTAGAGCCCGTCCTTCTTTGTTCTGGGAAACTGCTAAAGCAGTGCTGAGGGGGGAAATCCTGGCATATACCATTAGGCGCACCAAGAAATTTAAAAAACGTGAAACTGAACTCCTTCGTGCAGTTACAAATGCTTATAACTCATATCTATTAGAAAAGACGTCTCAGAAATGGGCTAAATATATTACTGCATTAGAAGAGAGAGATTCATTTCTACTTTATAAATCCACTCAGCAGGAAGTTCGGTTTTCTGCGAAACTTTATAAATATGGGAATAAGACTGGAAAACTCTTGGCTAGATTGGTAAGGCAGGACTTGGGTTCTCAACTAATAGATTCCTTAGAAAAAGAGGGTCAGATGTTTAGTTCCTCTCAGGATCTTGTTCAAATTTTCTATGATTACTACAAGGGAATATACTCCCCCAGGATTTCTGACTTCACAGAACGTCAAAAATTTTGGGAAGAAATCTCTTCTCCATTATTAACACCTAGTCTAATTGAGGAACTTGAATCCCCCATTACGGAAATAGAAGTTGCAAAGGCAATTAAAAATCTGGCATATAACAAAGCACCCGGTCCGGATGGAATACCTAATGAGTTCTATAAAATGATACCTTCCACCGTAATACCTGATTTAACTTCATTATTTAACTATATATATATAGAGGGAAATGAACCCTCATCTAATTTTACAGCTTAACACACGTCTTTAATCTTAAAAAAGGGCAAAGATGCAAGTATGGTGGAATCATATAGACCCATAGCTTTGATGAACACCGATTATAAATTGTTGACTACGATTCTCGCCCAGAGGCTCCAGTCCCTTCTTCCTTTGATTATTAGCCCAGATCAGACTGGGTTTATGAAGAATAGGAATTCTGCGGCCAAAATAAGGGAACTCCTGCTCACCCTGGATTACTTTTCGAATGGTATGGATGCTGATTGTCCAGAGGAGGGAGGTATTTCAGACTTGGCAATTTTGGCTATAGACGCCGAAAAGGCCTTTGACTCAGTTTATCATGATCATCTTTTATTTTCGTTAGAACAATTTGGGCTAAAAGGTAATTTTGCTAAGTTCATTGAAAAATTATATCGCACAGCTTCCACAAGAATGATAGTAAATGGCCAGTTGTCCCCAGAAATAATCTTGCATAGGGGGACTAGGCAGGGGTGTCCCCTCTCCCCACTCCTTTTCAATATTGCTATAGAACCCTTTGCTATAATGATAAGACAGAGATTGGAGGGGATTGGGGTGGCTGGGCGGGAGTTGAAAATAGCATTATATGCTGATGATATTCTCATTTATCTTTCTAATTTACGTAGAAATTTACCTATTCTCTTATCAACTATACAACAGTTTGGTTCCTTCTCAGGATATAAGGTAAATATAAAGAAATCTGAACTTCTCTGGATAAGGCACACAGACAGCTCTCCTATAAATGTACCCTTCTCTATAGTGAATGACTCATTTAGATATTTGGGTATAAATGTCTCAAGTAACCCTGATTCTTGGTACTCCCTGAACATTCTTCCTGTGTTGAATAAGGTCAAATCAGTTTTTTTTTTTTTTTAAATCAAAGTTTTTTTTATTAAGGTATTTAGCTGGATTACAGTCATATCATAGTAACATAAATAGTAACTCCACAGAGTGAAAACAGTTTCAGATTTACATGACATAGTACAGATAAATAACTCCCAATATGCATCAGAATCTAAATAATTGAACTTGAATAAGGGGAACATATAGCATTTATAGTACTATGGAGTCCCTTCTCAGAACAGATATGTCATACTATAATTCTACCATAACATAACTTCATATATTGCTGAACTTGCAATGATACCTTACATTTTTTTATTTAGTGTACTTTACTGTAGAACCTCTGTATTTCAAAAAAAGTGCCTAATGGGATGATACTTGAAATTAAACTGGTTAACAGAAATAGCTAGCTATCTTAGCCAAAAGACATAATTCTTTTAGGAAATTGAAATTAAATTGCGGATCAATATCACAGAGGAATGCACTAATCTGAGTGAATTTAAATATATATAGTCATTTCACAATAACGTAAATAGTAACTCCACAGAGTGAAACCGGTTTCAGATTTACATGACATAATACAGATGAATAACTCCCAATATGCATCAGAATCAAAATAATTAAACTTGAATAAGGGGAACAATTAGTGCTTATAGGACTGTGGAGTCTCTTCTCAGAGCAGATATGTCATACAATAATTCTAACATAACATAGCTTCACATATTGTTGAACTTGCAATGATACCTTACATTCTTTATTTAGTGTACTTTACTGTAGAACCTCTGTAGCTCAGAAAAAGTGCCTAATGGAATGATATTTGAAATTAAACTGGTTAACATAAATAGCTAGCTATCTTAACTAAGAGGAACAATTCTTTTAGGAGGTTGAAATTAGATTGCGGATTAATACCGCAGAGGAATTCACTAATCTGAGTGAATTTAAAGAAAAAAGGGCCTTAATATAATACTCAATAGTAGGGGCAGGATGGAGTTATTTTAAACAAGACTCTACAACAAAGGACTAGTGTACTCTAATAGCCATATTTAGGAAGATGGATAATAAATAAGTCTAGGAGGGAATCAATGGGGTGGTGTGGTGAGAATATTAATATATCTCTGGCAGAAAAGGCATCTATTTTTAAAGTAGTGCTTAATGAGGAAATTGGTGGCTATAGGGGCTCACAAAAAAGACAACATCATAGCGCCTTGCAAGAAACCGGTATCTTGTACTTCTAATTTTATAAACTCTGATATGCACAGTTCTGGAGGCTTATCTATTCATAGAGCAAGTGGGTAGTTCAAAACTCATGGCAAGTGTGATAGGGAGTGAGGTATGTTAGAACACTAAAATCTTGGGGAGTATGTTATCTAAGTTAACATGGGGGAACTTACCGGGAAGGGATCTTTCAAAGGAAGGGGGAGGGCATGGACATCTGCATGACTCAAAGGCCATTAGAGGCTGCTACTGAAAACTAAGATCACAGGTCACTGTGTTAGCTAAATATTATACTGTCACACAGCACTTACATCTAAATCAAGTTTAGTCCTATAATATACCTAAAAGAAACCACAGGATTCATAGGGGAGCTAAGATGTAATTGACATAACATAGTACACGAGGTATATGTTTCAGGCTGATCTAAATTCTCAGGGTGAATATGTGGAGTGCCTATACAGTTAGACTAAGCCCTGGGATAACATACTACAACTTCTGCTATGAAATTTAGGGAACAAGTGGAGTGGAAGGCTAAAAAAAAAAAAAAAAAATGTCTCCAAAGATAGTTTCTAATGAAGTATCATAGATGTGATGAGCGTGTGTAAGGATTTATACAGTCTGACCAAAGATTCCATCTAATGATAACTTTGTGTACAATTCTGCTAGTATTTTTCCCCTCACATAAGAGCATAATTAAATAGATATGTATTCATGTTAAGATGCAGCCTGTCAGCCCACCACACAGTAAGGCATATCAAACACTTCAACCAGGAAACAAATAACATATAATAATGCAAAAACAGATGCAAATGACCACATTCAGAGGTTAACCCTTAATTTTGCGCATAACATGCATAACTAAATTGTTCCTGAGTCTAACCCACACCGGAGCGGCCCCGGTCTGATCCGCTACAAAATAGAACCCACTCTTTGCCGATTCTAGTGCCGAGGGCTATAGATACCCGGGAGAGCTCTGTCTTGAGCCCATCTGGTGTAATAGACATCAAAGTCTCTTTCTTCTCTTGCGATGACTCGGGGGCAGTGTGGTTCTGAAGAAACCCCAGGTGACCCGAGCAGGAGCCGGCCGCATCTCCCGACCAGGACACCGGAGATGAAAAGGAGCTTAGCATTTCCCCGCTTGAGGTTGGGATAGAGATAATCAGATACGAGGTAATTAAAGCGCCAAAAACCAAATGGCCGGGTCTGGGGTATATAAAATTAAGTCAGTTTATTAGTACACATACATAAAAGTTAACATTACGTTAATCATAAAATCAAAAAATATAAAAAATAATCAAGGATCCAAGATTTTACAATGAGTTAAAATCAGAAATAAAAACAATTGTTTACTTATACAATATTTTCCGGATTTGTGAGTGGATCAGTGTAGGTGGTTCTTCTAGAGAGACACTTCTTTGTCTATCTAAAGCTAGCTAAATGTCTTGCATCATGTGGTAATTATGATGTATAATATTACTAGTTGTGCAATATTATTTTGGTCTCCCAATAGACTCCCAATTAACTTGATGTGAGTAAGGGGTGTTTGATAGTGTTAAAAAAATAATAATATAATTGTGTCTAAGAAACAGTGTTTGATGGTGTTCCCTTATACATACATATAATATTATACATCATAATTACCACATGATGCAAGACATTTAGCTAGCTTTAGATAGACAAAGAAGTGTCTCTCTAGAAGAACCACCTACACTGATCCACTCACAAATCCGGAAAATATTGTATAAGTAAACAATTGTTTTTATTTCTGATTTTAACTCATTGTAAAATCTTGGATCCTTGATTATTATTTATTATTTTTTATATTTTTTGATTTTATGATTAACGTAATGTTAACTTTTATGTATGTGTACTAATAAACTGACTTAATTTTATATACCCCAGACCCGGCCATTTGGTTTTTGGCGCTTTAATTACCTCGTATCTGATTATCCATATCTATTTGACCGCTAGGGGTCAATTTATTAAAGCAAAGGGTCCTTAGCATTTGGCGCTCAGTGTAACTTACCAATAGTTGGGATAGAGATAGATGGCTGAGGGCAAGTCAAACTTTCTGTGTCTGAGAGCAAAATGGTTCTCAAAGTCCCGGGTTCCTGTGAGGCTATATCGGAGTGGAGCAAATGGACTGCCATAGACGCCTCTGAAGTAGGTGCAAAGAGTCCTGTTGCAATATCGTCCGGGGTCGATATAAACTCATCCGGTCGACCGGAGGGGCTCCGATTGTCAAGTAGGTGATGCGTAGCTGGGTTAGGGGTAGCAAACTTAGCTTGTGGGGATCGGGCGCCATCTTGTATACGGGCCTCGATGATGCAAGCTTTGAGGCTGGCAAACCCAATGTCCATCCTCCGACCCAAATCTAAGAGCAGAGTTTCTATGGCAAGTTGTGGATCCTCCATCCTGCAAGTCAGCGTTGTAGATAGGCCCGTTATACCCGGAAGCCCGGGGGGGGGGTTAGATGATGAATTATAGGCCTTCTCCTTATCTAAGCCGGTATATGAAATAGAAGTTCAAGATGTGCAAGCTTTTAAAAGTAGAGTCCTCTGACTCAGAAAATTCTCCAGTTACACACTCGGGTTGCCAAACGTAGATCTCGAAAAGGCTGAAGGAGCTAATGCAGGATCAAATACAGAGAACGGCCAAGAAGTTGTTACTGGCTAGTTCAGGTCCTGGGTAATAGCAGAAGCTCATCTAAGTTCAGTTCAGGGTTGCCAGATAATAATTAGCAAATTGCTGTGAATAAAGGGTGAAATAATAGCAGTATAGCTTGTAGAACTTGTAAAATTAGATGTATAGCCCCAGGAGCTTCATGAAAAGCAACCGATCATGGCCTCTTCCTAGCCACGCCCCCTAGGTCAAATCAGTTTTTAAGAATTGGCAGACTTTACCGTTGTCCTTGTCCGGACGCATAGCAGCCTATAAGATGATCTTATTGCCAAAAATACTATATGTCCTGCAAAATACTGCTTTGATTTTAAGGAAGAACGATTTGAGTTTGTTCAATTCACAGCTCCGGTTTTTCCTGTGGCAGGGTAGGAAACCCAGAATATCACTTGCAAAACTCTCCCTTCCAATAGGATCCGGAGGCTTGGCTTTACCTGATTTACGAGTTTATAATTATGTATTTCTGGTTCGTATTCTGGCAGATTGACTTTTTGCTCATAACTATGTTACAAACAATGAGTTAGAGAGCAGTATTTTGTATCCTTTTTCACCTATTGCGCTGATTCATCTCGACACTACTCACATCCCACCCCAAGTTAAACGTTGTAGATCTATATATAATATAATTCTAGCTTGGAAAAAGATATGTACTTTGTTAGGAATAGAACACCGGGTGTCGAGATTCCTAGGTTTTCTGGGGAACCCACAATTTCAGTTAGGAACACCATCTTCAATCTTTTTAGAGTGGAAGACCCAAGGGCTTGTTAATGTTTTTCAGATGCTTGACATAGAAAAAAGATGTGTGAAATCATTTGATGCTCTTAGGGTGGAATTCAATATCTCCCAGAGAAACTTTTTTGCCTATCTTCAGGCTAGACACTATGCTATGAAGTTAGTGAATGAGTACGGCTGGAACTGGTCACTGGGGCATATAGAGAACTGGTTTACTCTGGCAAAGAACGGACTTATGTCAATATCTCCATGCTATCTGATTATTGTCTCAGATAGGGGTACAATTAATCTTGATAAAATTGCTATTAACTGGGCAACATTGTTATCTCAGGAAGTAGAATCTAAAATACCTTCTCTCTCGATTCGAAAGGTTTCTCAAACAACCCTTTCTGCCACATGGAGAGAATCTCATTTGAAGTTGTTACATATGACATATTTTACACCAGAAAAAGGAGCGAGATGCGGCAGTATGAATTTTACTATATGTCCTAAATGCTCGTTTCCCTATGCAAATCTTCTGCACATGTTATGTACCTGCCCTAAAATTAAAAACGTATGGTCCAAAGTCCAATTTTGGCTATGCAAGACACTAAAACTCTCATCATTAAATTTGACAAGCAGACACATAATTTTCCTCTATCTTGACCCAGAAGATAGACAACTCAATGTGAAGTTTATTAATATAACTATACTGGCTGTTAGATATCTTATTTTTAAAAAATGGAAAACACTCACGGTCCCTAGCATATCAGAAATGAAAAACTGTCTAAAAAAACAATGTATTCTTGAACAATACAATATTAGCGTTGATAATGATGTCCAGGTTGTTAAATTCTTTCTCAAATGGTCAGCATTCATAAAAGCTTTTTCTCCTACGGAAATTGAATATTTGATACATCCCTTACGTAATTCTGAACTAGTTCTGCTGGGGAGATGGTGAAGGGTTCTCTTTTTCCCCCCCTTTTTTTTTTTTTTTTTTTTTTTTTCGCGCTCTATTATTTTATTTTTTTTTTGGCGCTGTGTTGTTTTTCTATGTAAAAATAAAAACTCAACAAGGTATAGAGTATTAAGAAGCATAGTGTTATCACATGGGTTATTCTTATTATTTATATAAGGCACATTCAAAGAGTTGATGTATATCTATAACATAGTATTGAATGTGCAATATTTTGTATACTATATGTACATTTGTTATACCCAAGCTATGTTTTGGAAAAACCTTTACTTTTGTTTTTTACTCAATGGCTATGTTTCTTTTATTATTATCTGATTGTTATGGGTCCTTGTTGGATATAAATAAATATTTAAAAAAAAAAAATGTCATGCTCAATCTGAATCACGAAAGAAAATTTTTGAGTACAGTGTCCCTTTAATCAAACTGACAGCCAACCAGCTAAAGAGTTATGTGATCCTACTTTCTGCAGAATCACATAACCATTTAGCTGGATAGCTGTCAGTTTGATCAAAGTGCCTCACTACACACACACACACACATACAAACAAACACATGCACAGATAGACAGACATATGCACATGCGTACACACACACACAAATACATATGCTACTCACACACTGGCACACACGCAAACACCCAAATGGGTAATTATTTTCTCTTTAGTTATAGATAATAGTAATATGTAGGTTTTGTTAACATATCTCTGTAACAGTTTGTCAAACACTAGAAATGGAGTGGCATGTAATCAGAAGGGGGGCGGCGGCAAAATGTATCCTCGCATGTGTGGCCAAAAATCCCAGCACCGGCCCTGTTTATGACAGGAAATTGCTGTCAGTCACAATCAAAAGCTTTCCTGTTCATAGAGCAAAATTCTGCGTTATATAAGCTTTCAAGACCTAAGAGTTAACCTGATGAATTAATTTACCATATTATTCACCCTGAAGTCACCATGAGAAAGTGTACGTCAAAATGTTCTAGTTTAAATGGTTCTGAAACCCAGAATTTTTCTTTCAATATAGCATGCAATTATAAATAACTTTCCATTGTATTTCTTGTATCTACTTTCTATCTGCTTTGTTCTTTCGGTATCCTTTGTTGATATATATGGCTCTATATGGCAGCATTTTTGCAAGAATTTTATCCATTTGCAAAAGCACTATAGCAGCACTATTCCCTGCCATTTAGTGCTCCAGATGCCTACCTAGGTATCTCTTCAACACAGAATATCAAAGGAATGAAGTCAATTTGATAATAGAAGTAAATTGGAAACTTTTTTTAATTGCCATGCTCAGTCTGAATGACAAATAATAATTTGGGTCTCATATACCTTTAATAACTCCCTAATGCAATGTGTAAGCACTGTATTCTGTAAAACTCCAGTGTTTTACTTTTGACCTATTAGACGTTTCTCGTTAATTTGACCTATTAGAGGTTCCACATTAAAACTGTATGTAATTGTTTCTCTTTGTTCCAATTAGTTACTGGAGGTATAAAGGCAACAGTTGTGGGAGACATAAAATATCTTGTAAAGAAGATTTAAAGCGTCAAGGAGAAATTGTGAATGTAGAAATGAGTCCTCCCTACATTTTGTTTAAAACGTGCTAGTCCTGGTTGTTGATTATGAGTTCATTTAGAGGTGACTTGAGGTCATGGGATCCACCAATAGATTTGAAGACTTAAAAGGGTTTTGTAGCTATATCTATATGAAAAAGACCTGTCTATTATCTAATAGGGTCACCTGTATCCCATAGTTGAACACCATAAGGCCCATTAATCAAGCTTTGTATGGAACTTGAGGGCCCGTGTTTCTGGGCCCGTGTTTTTTGCTGTTTCTGCAGGCTCGCCAGAAACAGCAGCTATGAAGCAGCGGTCTAAAGACCGCTGCGCCATAACCCTGTCCGCCTGCTCTCAGCAGGCGGACAGGAATCGCCACAATTCAACCTGATCGAGTACGATCGGGTTGATTGACACCTCCCTGCAGGGGACGGCGTTGCACCAGCAGCTCTTGTGAGCTGCTGGTGCAATGCTGAATACGGAGAGCGTATTGCTCTCCGTATTCAGCGAGGTCTTGGGGAGCTGATCCGCAGTGTTGGATCAGGTCCGCAAGATCTTTGCTACATAGGCCCCCATATATAAAAAGCAAGAGAAAATGAGGTGTGTTATAATATAATTACATACATAATAAACAGAACACAAACAATAACACAAGAGTGCAGTATTTACTCTAAACTCTTAGCAGTAAAGCCTTCCAGTTATACGATAAACTGTATTTTATTTCACACTTTGTTAGCAACTTAAAGAAAACATAAAGGAAAATAATAAAATGCTCTAATCTAGGAGATATTTTTTTATTTCTCTATTGCTTGGCGGTAAAACACATAGAAATCAGCTCCAGCGTTGCAATGCACTACTGGAACCAACCTAAACACATCTGGTGAGCCAATAAAAAGAGGCATTTGTGTGTAGACTTCATTCACTAGCTTGATCCCAGTAGTGCATTGCTGCTCCTGAGCCTACTTGGTGTGCTTTTCAACAAAGGATAACAAAAGAACAAAGTAAATTTGAAAATAGAAGATGAACTAGGTGGCTTATGTGCATAGCCACCAATAACTATTTATGACGTAAGTAGTGCATTGATGATCCAGAGCTGATTTTAACTTTGTGTTTAACCCCTTTCCTGCAGTTAAACACATAAATCTTGTCAAGCAATGTTGCATTAATAAAACATTCCAGTAAATTAAAGCATTTTATTATTGCTCCTTTATGTCCCTTTAAACCTCTGTTAAAACTACATGCTTCTAAACCAGTAGTTTTCAAACCTGTCCTCAGACCTCCCTAACAGGCCAGATTGTGAGAATATCTGAACTAGAGCACAGGTGAAATAATCAGTTGATTAGTAACCATGGTTATTTTACCTGCTCTCATCCAAGGTAATCCTGAAAACCTGGCCAGTTGGGGAGGCCTGAGGCCACATTTGAAAACCAGTGCTCTAAATTGATAGATCTAATTAGAACTAATGAATGCTGTCAGGTGGAAAACACCATTGGACCTTATAAATGATGAATTCATGAGGAGATAGATTACTGCTGTTGGTTTTAAAAATAAATAACCTTGCAATCTTCATTTTTGTAATTAAACATAATTGACTAAAGTCATAAATGAAATCTATGCTCTTGGGTACTAGATATATGGAAATACAATTTCAGGAAACTAAACGTAAATTGATTGAACGGAAATCTTGTTAAGTTAATATCTTACAATTGTAAATATTCTGAGCTTTTGAACAAAAAAAAAAATATTCTGACATTGAAGAAAAAAAACAAATAATCACTCAAAAAATTGAACAAAGAATTACAAAAAAATAATATGTCCATAAAAAAGTATTCTCCAAATGTAACAAATCTGTGTCCTGTATATCCTCAAGAAAAAGAAAAATAAGCGCTATAGTGTAATTCCATATGAGACAACGTACTATAGAAACCTAGAATTTGACGGTAGATAAGAACCAAAAGCCTATCAATTCTACCCATATTACATGTTACAGTTTTTTCTTACGATAGCCTTATACATTTTGCAGGCATTTTTTAATTATTTTACAGTCACTGGGGCCGATTTATTATCGGCCTTACTGTGCCTAATTGCCCTGTTTCTGTGCGATCGCCGTAAACAGGAGTTAAGAAGCAGCAGTCTTAAGACCGCTGCTCCTTAACTCGTCCACCACCTTTGAGGCTGCAGACATTAATCCGCCCGATCGCATACGATTGGGTTAAATGACACCCCCTGCTAGCAGCTGATTGACCAAGAATCTGCAGAGGGCAGCATTTCACAAGCAGTTCACTAGAACTGCTTGTGCAATGTTAAATGCCGACAGCGTATGCTGTCGGCATTCAGTGATGTCGGGCAGACATGATTGCTACAGAGTATCATGTCCGTCTGACAGATGGTAAATCGGCCTCACTGTGTTAACCACCTCTATTGGAAGTTTATTCCATGAATCCACCACTCTTTCTGTAAAAAATGCTTCTTCACATTTCTCTAAATTTAGATTGTGATCCCTTGTTTTGGTATTTCTTTTTTTGTTGTGGTAAATACTTTTAGCTTCCATGTTATTAAATCCCTTTATATATTTGAAGGTTTCAATCATGTCACCACTTTCCCTTCTCTCCTCTAAACTATACATATTTAGATCAAAGAGTCTTTGTATATTTTATATTTTAGACTGTGTACCATTTTAGTAGCCCTCCTTTGTACAGTTTGTAGTATATGAGGTTAGGTATTCACAGGGACATGCTGAGCATTTGCGGGGTTCTGGGCAAGACACATTTCCAGGGCCCCACAGCCCAGCTCTCTTCTTCCCCTTCCCCTGTATGACCCTGTCCCCTTTATGGCCCACTCCTGTCCCAACATTCAGTGTTACCTATTTAATTATGACAGTATAAATTACATCTTCTGATGCCATAAACACTTCTTCATAACCTAAATACAGGATATATTACATCTTATGATACCATAAACACTTCTTAATAACCTAAATACAGGATATATTACATCTTATGATACCATAAACACTTCTTCATAACCTAAATACAGGATATATTACATCCTCTGATACCATAAACACTTCTTCATAACCTAAATACAGGATATATTACATCCTCTGATACCATAAACACTTCTTTATAACCTAAATACAGGATATATTACATCTTCTGATGCCATAAACACTTCTTCATAACCTAAATACAGTATAAATTACATCTTCTGATGCCATAAACACTTCTTAATAACCTAAATACAGTATATATTACATCTTCTGATACCATAAACACTTCTTCATAACCTAAATACAGGATATATTACATCTTCTGATACCATAAACACTTCTTTATAACCTAAATACAGGATATATTACATCTTATGATACCATAAACACTTCTTCATAACCTAAATACAGTATAAATTACATCTTCTGATGCCATAAACACTTCTTAATAACCTAAATACAGGATATATTACATCTTCTGATACCATAAACACTTCTTCATAACCTAAATACAGGATATATTACATCTTCTGATACCATAAACGCTTCTTCATAACCTAAATACAGTATAAATTACATCTTCTGATGCCATAAACAATTCTTAATAACCTAAATACAGGATATATTACATCTTATGAAACCATAAACACTTCTTAATAACCTAAATACAGGATATATTACATCTTCTGATGCCATAAACACTTCTTCATAACCTAAATAAAGGATATATTACATCTTCTGATACCATAAACACTTCTTCATAACCTAAATACAGGCTATATTACATCCTCTGATACCATAAACACTTCTTCATAACCTAAATACAGGATATATTACATCTTCTGAAGCCATAAACACTTCTTTATAACCTAAATACAGGATATATTACATCTTCTGATACCATAAACACTTCTTCATAACATAAATACAGGATATATTACATCTTCTGATACCATAAACACTTCTTCATAACCTAAATACAGGCTATATTACATCCTCTGATACCATAAACACTTCTTAATAACCTAAATACAGGATATATTACATCTTCTGATACCATAAACACTTCTTCATAACCTAAATACAGGATATATTACATCTTATGATACTATAAACACTTCTTAATAACCTAAATACAGGATATATTACATCTTATGATACCATAAACACTTCTTAATAACCTAAATACAGGATATATTACATCTTCTGATGCCATAAACACTTCTTCATAACCTAAATACAGGATATATTACATCTTATGATACCATAAACACTTCTTCATAACCTAAATACAGGATATATTACATCTTCTGATACCATAAACATTTCTTCATAACCTAATTACAGGATATATTACATCTTCTAATACCATAAACACTTCTTCATAACCTAATTACAGGATATATTACATCTTCTAATACCATAAACACTTCTTCATAACCTAAATTCAGGCTATATTACATCCTCTGATACCATAAACACTTCTTCATAACCTAAATACAGGATATATTACATCTTCTGATACCATAAACACTTCTTCATAACCTAAATACAGGATATATTACATCTTCTGATACCATAAACACTTCTTCATAACCTAAATACAGGATATATTACATCTTCTAATACCATAAACACTTCTTCATAACCTAAATACAGGCTATATTACATCCTCTGATACCATAAACACGTCTTCATAACCTAAATACAGGATATATTACATCTTATGATACCATAAACACTTCTTAATAACCCAAATACAGGATATATTACATCTTCTGATGCCATAAACACTTCTTAATAACCTAAATACAGTATATATTACATCTTCTGATACCATAAACACTTCTTCATAACCTAAATACAGGATATATTACATCTTCTGATACCATAAACACTTCTTTATAACCTAAATACAGGATATATTACATCTTATGATACCATAAACACTTCTTCATAACCTAAATACAGTATAAATTACATCTTCTGATGCCATAAACACTTCTTAATAACCTAAATACAGGATATATTACATCTTCTGATACCATAAACACTTCTTCATAACCTAAATACAGGATATATTACATCTTCTGATACCATAAACGCTTCTTCATAACCTAAATACAGTATAAATTACATCTTCTCATGCCATAAACAATTCTTAATAACCTAAATACAGGATATATTACATCTTATGAAACCATAAACACTTCTTCATAACCTAAATACAGGATATATTACATCTTCTGATACCATAAACACTTCTTCATAACCTAAATACAGGATATATTACATCTTATGATACCATAAACACTTCTTAATAACCTAAATACAGGATATATTACATCTTCTGATGCCATAAACTCTTCTTTATAACCTAAATACAGGATATATTACATCTTCTGATACCATAAACACTTCTTCATAACCTAAATACAGGATATATTACATCTTCTGATACCATAAACACTTCTTCATAACCTAAATACAGGCTATATTACATCCTCTGATACCATAAACACTTCTTAATAACCTAAATACAGGATATATTACATCTTATGATACCATAAACACTTCTTCATAACCTAAATACAGGATATATTACATCTTATGATACCATAAACACTTCTTAATAACCTAAATACAGGATATATTACATCTTATGATACCATAAACACTTCTTAATAACCTAAATACAGGCTATATTACATCTTCTGATACCATAAACACTTCTTCATAACCTAAATACAGGATATATTACATCTTATGATGCCATAAACACTTCTTAATAACCTAAATACAGGATATATTACATCTTCTGATGCCATAAACACTTCTTCATAACCTAAATACAGGATATATTACATCTTCTGATACCATAAACACTTCTTCATAACCTAAATACAGGATATATTACATCTTATGATACCATAAACACTTCTTAATAACCTAAATACAGGATATATTACATCTTCTGATGCCATAAACTCTTCTTTATAACCTAAATACAGGATATATTACATCTTCTGATGCCATAAACACTTCTTCATAACCTAAATACAGGATATATTACATCTTCTGATACCATAAACACTTCTTCATAACCTAAATACAGGATATATTACATCTTATGATACCATAAACACTTCTTAATAACCTAAATACAGGATATATTACATCTTCTGATACCATAAACACTTCTTCATAACCTAAATACAGGATATATTACATCTTCTGATACCATAAACACTTCTTCATAACCTAAATACAGGATATATTACATCTTATGATACCATAAACACTTCTTAATAACCTAAATACAGGATATATTACATCTTCTGATGCCATAAACTCTTCTTTATAACCTAAATACAGGATATATTACATCTTCTGATACCATAAACACTTCTTCATAACCTAAATACAGGATATATTACATCTTCTGATACCATAAACACTTCTTCATAACCTAAATACAGGCTATATTACATCCTCTGATACCATAAACACTTCTTAATAACCTAAATACAGGATATATTACATCTTATGATACCATAAACACTTCTTCATAACCTAAATACAGGATATATTACATCTTATGATACCATAAACACTTCTTAATAACCTAAATACAGGATATATTACATCTTATGATACCATAAACACTTCTTAATAACCTAAATACAGGCTATATTACATCTTCTGATACCATAAACACTTCTTCATAACCTAAATACAGGATATATTACATCTTATGATGCCATAAACACTTCTTAATAACCTAAATACAGGATATATTACATCTTCTGATGCCATAAACACTTCTTCATAACCTAAATAGAGGATATATTACATCTTATGATACCATAAACACTTCTTCATAACTTAAATACAGGATATATTACATCTTCTGATGCCATAAACACGTCTTCATAACCTAAATACAGGATATATTACATCTTATGATACCATAAACACTTCTTCATAACCTAAATACAGGATATATTACATCTTCTGATACCATAAACACTTCTTCATAACCTAAATACAGGATATATTACATCTTCTAATACCATAAACACTTCTTCATAACCTAAATACAGGCTATATTACATCCTCTGATACCATAAACACTTCTTCATAACCTAAATACAGGATATATTACATCTTATGATACCATAAACACTTCTTAATAACCCAAATACAGGATATATTACATCTTCTGATGCCATAAACACTTCTTAATAACCTAAATACAGTATATATTACATCTTCTGATACCATAAACACTTCTTCATAACCTAAATACAGGATATATTACATCTTCTGATACCATAAACACTTCTTCATAACCTAAATACAGGATATATTACATCTTCTGATACCATAAACGCTTCTTCATAACCTAAATACAGTATAAATTACATCTTCTGATGCCATAAACAATTCTTAATAACCTAAATACAGGATATATTACATCTTATGAAACCATAAACACTTCTTCATAACCTAAATACAGGATATATTACATCCTCTGATACCATAAACACTTCTTCATAACCTAAATACAGGATATATTACATCTTATGATACCATAAACACTTCTTAATAACCTAAATACAGGATATATTACATCTTATGATACCATAAACACTTCTTAATAACCTAAATACAGGATATATTACATCTTCTGATACCATAAACGCTTCTTCATAACCTAAATACAGTATAAATTACATCTTCTGATGCCATAAACAATTCTTAATAACCTAAATACAGGATATATTACATCTTATGAAACCATAAACACTTCTTCATAACCTAAATACAGGCTATATTACATCCTCTGATACCATAAACACTTCTTCATAACCTAAATACAGGATATATTACATCTTATGATACCATAAACACTTCTTAATAACCTAAATACAGGATATATTACATCTTATGATACCATAAACACTTCTTAATAACCTAAATACAGGCTATATTACATCTTATGATACCATAAACACTTCTTCATAACCTAAATACAGGATATATTACATCTTATGATGCCATAAACACTTCTTAATAACCTAAATACAGGATATATTACATCTTCTGATGCCATAAACACTTCTTCATAACCTAAATACAGGATATATTACATCTTATAATACCATAAACACTTCTTCATAACTTAAATACAGGATATATTACATCTTCTGATGCCATAAACACGTCTTCATAACCTAAATACAGGATATATTACATCTTATGATACCATAAACACTTCTTCATAACCTAAATACAGGATATATTACATCTTCTGATACCATAAACACTTCTTCATTACCTAAATACAGGATATATTACATCTTCTAATACCATAAACACTTCTTCATAACCTAAATACAGGCTATATTACATCCTCTGATACCATAAACACTTCTTCATAACCTAAATACAGGATATATTACATCTTATGATACCATAAACACTTCTTAATAACCCAAATAGAGGATATATTACATCTTCTGATACCATAAACACTTCTTCATAACCTAAATACAGTATAAATTACATCTTCTGATGCCATAAACACTTCTTAATAACCTAAATACAGGATATATTACATCTTCTGATACCATAAACACTTCTTCATAACCTAAATACAGGATATATTACATCTTCTGATACCATAAACGCTTCTTCATAACCTAAATACAGTATAAATTACATCTTCTGATGCCATAAACAATTCTTAATAACCTAAATACAGGATATATTACATCTTATGAAACCATAAACACTTCTTCATAACCTAAATACAGGATATATTACATCTTCTGATACCATAAACACTTCTTCATAACCTAAATACAGGATATATTACATCTTATGATACCATAAACACTTCTTAATAACCTAAATACAGGATATATTACATCTTCTGATGCCATTAACACTTCTTCATAACCTAAATAAAGGATATATTACATCTTCTGATACCATAAACACTTCTTCATAACCTAAATACAGGCTATATTACATCCTCTGATACCATAAACACTTCTTCATAACCTAAATACAGGATATATTACATCTTCTGATGCCATAAACACTTCTTTATAACCTAAATACAG
Source organism: Bombina bombina (assembly GCF_027579735.1). Taxonomy (NCBI): domain Eukaryota; kingdom Metazoa; phylum Chordata; class Amphibia; order Anura; family Bombinatoridae; genus Bombina; species Bombina bombina. The sequence goes on from NC_069503.1 coordinate 461,284,348, forward strand.
GACATATTACATCTTCTGATACCATAAACACTTCTTCATAACCTAAATACAGGATATATTACATCTTCTGATACCATAAACACTTCTTCATAACCTAAATACAGGATATATTACATCTTATGATACCATAAACACTTCTTCATAACCTAAAAACAGGATATATTACATCTTATGATACCATAAACACTTCTTAATAACCTAAATACAGGATATATTACATCTTATGATACCATAAACACTTCTTAATAACCTAAATACAGGATATATTACATCTTCTGATGCCATAAACACTTCTTCATAACCTAAATACAGGATATATTACATCTTATGATACCATAAACACTTCTTCATAACTTAAATACAGGATATATTACATCTTCTGATGCCATAAACACTTCTTCATAACCTAAATACAGGATATATTACATCCTTTGATACCATAAACACTTCTTCATAACCTAAATACAGGCTATATTACATCCTCTGATACATAAACACTTCTTCATAACCTAAATACAGGATATATTACATCTTATGATACCATAAACACTTCTTAATAACCCAAATACAGGATATATTACATCTTCTGATGCCATAAACACTTCTTCATAACCTAAATACAGGATATATTACATCTTATGATACCATAAACACTTCTTCATAACCTAAATACAGGATATATTACATCTTCTAATACCATAAACACTTCTTCATAACCTAAATACAGGCTATATTACATCCTCTGATACCATAAACACTTCTTCATAACCCAAATACAGGATATATTACATCTTATGATACCATAAACACTTCTTAATAACCCAAATACAGGATATATTACATCTTCTGATGCCATAAACACTTCTTCATAACCTAAATACAGGATATATTACATCTTATGATGCCATAAACACTTCTTCATAACCTAAATACAGGATATATTACATCTTATGATACCATAAACACTTCTTCATAACCTAAATACAGGATATATTACATCTTCTGATACCATAAACACTTCTTCATAACCTAAATACAGGCTATATTACATCCTCTGATACCATAAACACTTCTTAATAACCTAAATACAGGATATATTACATCTTCTGATACCATAAACACTTCTTCATAACCTAAATACAGGATATATTACATCTTATGATACCATAAACACTTCTTAATAACCTAAATACAGGATATATTACATCTTATGATACCATAAACACTTCTTAATAACCTAAATACAGGCTATATTACATCCTCTGATACCATAAACACTTCTTAATAACCTAAATACAGGATATATTACATCTTCTGATGCCATAAACACTTCTTCATAACCTAAATACAGGATATATTACATCTTATGATACCATAAACACTTCTTAATAACCTAAATACAGGATATATTACATCTTATGATACCATAAACACTTCTTAATAACCTAAATACAGGATATATTACATCTTCTGATGCCATAAACACTTCTTCATAACCTAAATACAGGATATATTAGGAGAGTCTATGATTAAGGCTAATTAAAGCCGAAACATGTTAGACATGTCTATCAGGAGTGTGCTGTGTTTTTATTAATATGCCTTGTTTTAAGAAGAAGTAATAAAGTAATTTTTAAGTTTTACACCTGTGCCGTTTTCCTTTGGTGATTGCTGCAATACGGCATAGGAGAGTGCCGTCCGGCCAGGTTTAAGTAAGACTTATTTTTTGCAAACAAATCCCAGTGGCATCTGGGTTACCCCACAGGACTTCCAAAGTGGGCCGCCAGGACCGGTGACACCCCAACTGAAGGATATATTACATCTTATGATACCATAAACACTTCTTCATAACCTAAATACAGGATATATTACATCTTCTGATACCATAAACACTTCTTCATAACCTAAATACAGGCTATATTACATCCTCTGATACCATAAACACTTCTTAATAACCTAAATACAGGATATATTACATCTTCTGATACCATAAACACTTCTTCATAACCTAAATACAGGATATATTACATCTTATGATACCATAAACACTTCTTCATAACCTAAATACAGGATATATTACATCTTCTGATACCATAAACACTTCTTCATAACCTAAATACAGGATATATTACATCTTCTGATACCATAAACACTTCTTCATAACCTAAATACAGGCTATATTACATCCTTTGATACCATAAACACTTCTTCATAACCTAAATACAGGATATATTACATCTTCTGATACCATAAACACTTCTTCATAACCTAAATACAGGATATATTACATCTTATGATACCATAAACACTTCTTAATAACCTAAATACAGGATATATTACATCTTCTGATGCCATAAACACTTCTTCATAACCTAAATAAAGGATATATTACATCTTCTGATACCATAAACACTTCTTCATAACCTAAATACAGGCTATATTACATCCTCTGATACCATAAACACTTCTTCATAACCTAAATACAGGATATATTACATCTTCTGATACCATAAACACTTCTTCATAAGCCTAAATACAGGATATATTACATCTTCTGATACCATAAACACTTCTTCATAACCTAAATACAGGATATATTACATCTTCTGATACCATAAACACTTCTTCATAACCTAAATACAGGATATATTACATCTTATGATACCATAAACACTTCTTCATAACCTAAATACAGGATATATTACATCTTCTGATACCATAAACACTTCTTCATAACCTAAATACAGGATATATTACATCTTCTGATACCATAAACACTTCTTCATAACCTAAATACAGGCTATATTACATCCTCTGATACCATAAACACTTCTTAATAACCTAAATACAGGATATATTACATCTTCTGATACCATAAACACTTCTTCATAACCTAAATACAGGATATATTACATCTTATGATACCATAAACACTTCTTAATAACCTAAATACAGGATATATTACATCTTCTGATACCATAAACACTTCTTCATAACCTAAATACAGGATATATTACATCTTCTGATACCATAAACACTTCTTCATAACCTAAATACAGGATATATTACATCTTCTGATACCATAAACACTTCTTCATAACCTAAATACAGGCTATATTACATCCTTTGATACCATAAACACTTCTTCATAACCTAAATACAGGATATATTACATCTTCTGATACCATAAACACTTCTTCATAACCTAAATACAGGATATATTACATCTTATGATACCATAAACACTTCTTAATAACCTAAATACAGGATATATTACATCTTCTGATGCCATAAACACTTCTTCATAACCTAAATACAGGATATATTACATCTTCTGATACCATAAACACTTCTTCATAACCTAAATACAGGCTATATTACATCCTCTGATACCATAAACACTTCTTTATAACCTAAATACAGGATATATTACATCTTCTGATACCATAAACACTTCTTCATAAGCTAAAAACAGGATATATTACATCTTCTGATACCATAAACACTTCTTCATAACCTAAATACAGGCTATATTACATCTTCTGATGCCATAAACACTTCTTTATAACCTAAATACAGGATATATTACATCTTCTGATACCATAAACACTTCTTCATAAGCTAAAAACAGGATATATTACATCTTCTGATACCATAAACACTTCTTCATAACCTAAATACAGGCTATATTACATCCTCTGATACCATAAACACTTCTTAATAACCTAAATACAGGATATATTACATCTTCTGATACCATAAACACTTCTTCATAACCTAAATACAGGATATATTACATCTTATGATACCATAAACACTTCTTAATAACCTAAATACAGGATATATTACATCTTCTGATACCATAAACACTTCTTAATAACCTAAATACAGGATATATTACATCTTCTGATGCCATAAACACTTCTTCATAACCTAAATACAGGATATATTACATCTTATGATACCATAAACAGTTCTTCATAACTTAAATACAGGATATATTACATCTTCTGATACCATAAACACTTCTTCATAACCTAAATACAGGATATATTACATCTTCTGATACCATAAACACTTCTTCATAACCTAAATACAGGATATATTACATCTTCTGATACTATAAACACTTCTTCATAACCTAAATACAGGCTATATTACATCCTCTGATACCATAAACACTTCTTCATAACCTAAATACAGGATATATTACATCTTCTGATGCCATAAACACTTCTTTATAACCTAAATACAGGATATATTACATCTTCTGATACCATAAACACTTCTTCATAACCTAAATACAAGATATATTACATCTTCTGATACCATAAACACTTCTTCATAACCTAAATACAGGCTATATTACATCCTCTGATACCATAAACACTTCTTAATAACCTAAATACAGTATATATTACATCTTATGATACCATAAACACTTCTTAATAACCTAAATACAGGATATATTACATCTTATGATACCATAAACACTTCTTAATAACCTAAATACAGGATATATTAAATCTTCTGATACCATAAACACTTCTTCATAACCTAAATACAGGATATATTACATCTTATGATACCATAAACACTTCTTAATAACCTAAATACAGGATATATTACATCTTCTGATGCCATAAACACTTCTTCATAACCTAAATACAGGATATATTACATCTTATGATACCATAAACACTTCTTCATAACTTAAATACAGGATATATTACATCTTCTGATACCATAAACACTTCTTCATAACCTAAATACAGGATATATTACATCTTCTGATACCATAAACACTTCTTCATAACCTAAATACAGGCTATATTACATCCTCTGATACCATAAACACTTCTTCATAACCTAAATACAGGATATATTACATCTTCTGATACCATAAACACTTCTTCATAACCTAAATACAGGATATATTACATCTTCTGATGCCATAAACACTTCTTTATAACCTAAATACAGGATATATTACATCTTCTGATACCATAAACACTTCTTCATAACCTAAATACAGGATATATTACATCTTCTGATACCATAAACACTTCTTCATAACCTAAATACAGGCTATATTACATCCTCTGATACCATAAACACTTCTTAATAACCTAAATACAGGATATATTACATCTTCTGATACCATAAACACTTCTTCATAACCTAAATACAGGATATATTACATCTTATGATACCATAAACACTTCTTAATAACCTAAATACAGGATATATTACATCTTATGATACCATAAACACTTCTTAATAACCTAAATACAGGATATATTACATCTTCTGATGCCATAAACACTTCTTCATAACCTAAATACAGGATATATTACATCTCATGATACCATAAACACTTCTTCATAACTTAAATACAGGATATATTACATCTTCTGATACCATAAACACTTCTTCATAACCTAAATACAGGATATATTACATCTTCTGATACCATAAACACTTCTTCATAACCTAAATACAGGATATATTACATCTTCTAATACCATAAACACTTCTTCATAACCTAAATACAGGCTATATTACATCCTCTGATACCATAAACACTTCTTCATAACCTAAATACAGGATATATTACATCTTATGATGCCATAAACACTTCTTCATAACCTAAATACAGGATATATTACATCTTATGATACCATAAACACTTCTTCATAACCTAAATACAGGATATATTACATCTTCTGATACCATAAACACTTCTTCATAACCTAAATACAGGCTATATTACATCCTCTGATACCATAAACACTTCTTAATAACCTAAATACCGGATATATTACATCTTCTGATACCATAAACACTTCTTCATAACCTAAATACAGGATATATTACATCTTATGATACCATAAACACTTCTTAATAACCTAAATACAGGATATATTACATCTTATGATACCATAAACACTTCTTAATAACCTAAATACAGGATATATTACATCTTATGATGCCATAAACACTTCTTCATAACCTAAATACAGGATATATTACATCTTATGATACCATAAACACTTCTTCATAACTTAAATACAGGATATATTACATCTTCTGATACCATAAACACTTCTTCATAACCTAAATACAGGATATATTACATCTTCTGATACCATAAAAACTTCTTCATAACCTAAATACAGGCTATATTACATCCTCTGATACCATAAACACTTCTTAATAACCTAAATACAGGATATATTACATCTTATGATACCATAAACACTTCTTAATAACCTAAATACAGGACATATTACATCTTAGAATACCATAAACACTTCTTAATAACCTAAATACAGGATATATTACATCTTCTGATACCATAAACACTTCTTCATAACCTAAATACAGGATATATTACATCTTATGATACCATAAACACTTCTTAATAACCTAAATACAGGATATATTACATCTTCTGATGCCATAAACACTTCTTCATAACCTAAATACAGGATATATTACATCTTATGATACCATAAACACTTCTTCATAACTTAAATAGAGGATATATTACATCTTCTGATACCATAAACACTTCTTCATAACCTAAATACAGGATATATTACATCTTCTGATACCATAAACACTTCTTCATAACCTAAATACAGGATATATTACATCTTCTGATACCATAAACACTTCTTCATAACCTAAATACAGGATATATTACATCTTCTGATACCATAAACACTTCTTCATAACCTAAATACAGGATATATTACATCTTCTGATACCATAAACACTTCTTCATAACCTAAATACAGGATATATTACATCTTATGATACCATAAACACTTCTTCATAACCTAAATACAGGATATATTACATCTTATGATACCATAAACACTTCTTCATAACCTAAATACAGGATATATTACATCTTCTGATACCATAAACACTTCTTCATAACCTAAATACAGGATATATTACATCCTCTGATACCATAAACACTTCTTCATAACCTAAATACAGGATATATTACATCTTCTGATACCATAAACACTTCTTCATAACCTAAATACAGGATATATTACATCTTATGATACCATAAACACTTCTTAATAACCTAAATACAGGATATATTACATCTTCTGATACCATAAACACTTCTTCATAACCTAAATACAGGATATATTACATCTTCTGATACCATAAACACTTCTTCATAACCTAAATACAGGATATATTACATCTTATGATACCATAAACACTTCTTCATAACCTAAATACAGGATATATTACATCTTCTGATACCATAAACACTTCTTCATAACCTAAATACAGGATATATTACATCTTCTGATACCATAAACACTTCTTCATAACCTAAATACAGGATATATTACATCTTCTGATACCATAAACACTTCTTCATAACCTAAATACAGGATATATTACATCTATGATACCATAAACACTTCTTAATAACCTAAATACAGGATATATTACATCTTCTGATACCATAAACACTTCTTCATAACCTAAATACAGGATATATTACATCTTATGATACCATAAACACTTCTTCATAACCTAAATACAGGATATATTACATCTTCTGATACCATAAACACTTCTTCATAACCTAAATACAGGATATATTACATCTTCTGATACCATAAACACTTCTTCATAACCTAAATACAGGATATATTACATCTTCTGATACCATAAACACTTCTTCATAACCTAAATACAGGATATATTACATCTTCTGATACCATAAACACTTCTTCATAACCTAAATACAGGATATATTACATCTTATGATACCATAAACACTTCTTAATAACCTAAATACAGGATATATTACATCTTCTGATACCATAAACACTTCTTCATAACCTAAATACAGGATATATTACATCTTCTGATACCATAAACACTTCTTCATAACCTAAATACAGGCTATATTACATCTTCTGATACCATAAACACTTCTTCATAACCTAAATACAGGATATATTACATCTTCTGATACCATAAACACTTCTTCATAACCTAAATACAGGATATATTACATCTTCTGATACCATAAACACTTCTTCATAACCTAAATACAGGATATATTACATCTTCTGATACCATAAACACTTCTTCATAACCTAAATACAGGATATATTACATCTTCTGATACCATAAACACTTCTTCATAACCTAAATACAGGATATATTACATCTTCTGATACCATAAACACTTCTTCATAACCTAAATACAGGCTATATTACATCCTCTGATACCATAAACACTTCTTAATAACCTAAATACAGGATATATTACATCTTCTGATACCATAAACACTTCTTCATAACCTAAATACAGGATATATTACATCTTATGATACCATAAACACTTCTTCATAACCTAAATACAGGATATATTACATCTTATGATACCATAAACACTTCTTAATAACCTAAATACAGGATATATTACATCTTCTGATGCCATAAACACTTCTTCATAACCTAAATACAGGATATATTACATCTTATGATACCATAAACACTTCTTCATAACCTTAAATACAGGATATATTACATCTTCTGATACCATAAACACTTCTTCATAACCTAAATACAGGATATATTACATCTTCTGATACCATAAACACTTCTTCATAACCTAAATACAGGATATATTACATCTTCTGATACCATAAACACTTCTTCATAACCTAAATACAGGCTATATTACATCTTCTGATACCATAAACACTTCTTCATAACCTAAATACAGGATATATTACATCTTATGATACCATAAACACTTCTTCATAACCTAAATACAGGATATATTACATCTTCTGATACCATAAACACTTCTTCATAACCTAAATACAGGATATATTACATCTTCTGATACCATAAACACTTCTTCATAACCTAAATACAGGCTATATTACATCCTCTGATACCATAAACACTTCTTAATAACCTAAATACAGGATATATTACATCTTCTGATACCATAAACACTTCTTCATAACCTAAATACAGGATATATTACATCTTCTGATACCATAAACACTTCTTCATAACCTAAATACAGGATATATTACATCTTATGATACCATAAACACTTCTTCATAACCTAAATACAGGATATATTACATCTTATGATACCATAAACACTTCTTCATAACCTAAATACAGGATATATTACATCTTCTGATACCATAAACACTTCTTCATAACCTAAATACAGGATATATTACATCTTATGATACCATAAACACTTCTTCATAACCTAAATACAGGATATATTACATCTTCTGATACCATAAACACTTCTTCATAACCTAAATACAGGATATATTACATCTTCTGATACCATAAACACTTCTTCATAACCTAAATACAGGATATATTACATCTTCTGATACCATAAACACTTCTTCATAACCTAAATACAGGATATATTACATCTTCTGATACCATAAACACTTCTTCATAACCTAAATACAGGATATATTACATCTTCTGATACCATAAACACTTCTTCATAACCTAAATACAGGATATATTACATCTTCTGATACCATAAACACTTCTTCATAACCTAAATACAGGATATATTACATCTTCTGATACCATAAACACTTCTTCATAACCTAAATACAGGCTATATTACATCCTCTGATACCATAAACACTTCTTAATAACCTAAATACAGGATATATTACATCTTCTGATACCATAAACACTTCTTCATAACCTAAATACAGGATATATTACATCTTATGATACCATAAACACTTCTTAATAACCTAAATACAGGATATATTACATCTTATGATACCATAAACACTTCTTAATAACCTAAATACAGGATATATTACATCTTCTGATGCCATAAACACTTCTTCATAACCTAAATACAGGATATATTACATCTTATGATACCATAAACACTTCTTCATAACCTAAATACAGGATATATTACATCTTCTGATACCATAAACACTTCTTCATAACCTAAATACAGGATATATTACATCTTCTGATACCATAAACACTTCTTCATAACCTAAATACAGGATATATTACATCTTCTGATACCATAAACACTTCTTCATAACCTAAATACAGGCTATATTACATCCTCTGATACCATAAACACTTCTTCATAACCTAAATACAGGATATATTACATCTTCTGATACCATAAACACTTCTTCATAACCTAAATACAGGATATATTACATCTTATGATACCATAAACACTTCTTCATAACCTAAATACAGGATATATTACATCTTCTGATACCATAAACACTTCTTCATAACCTAAATACAGGCTATATTACATCCTCTGATACCATAAACACTTCTTAATAACCTAAATACAGGATATATAAAAATCTTCTGATACCATAAACACTTCTTCATAACCTAAATACAGGATATATTACATCTTATGATACCATAAACACTTCTTAATAACCTAAATACAGGATATATTACATCTTATGATACCATAAACACTTCTTAATAACCTAAATACAGGATATATTACATCTTATGATACCATAAACACTTCTTCATAACCTAAATACAGGATATATTACATCTTATGATACCATAAACACTTCTTCATAACCTAAATACAGGATATATTACATCTTCTGATACCATAAACACTTCTTCATAACCTAAATACAGGATATATTACATCTTCTGATACCATAAACACTTCTTCATAACCTAAATACAGGATATATTACATCTTCTGATACCATAAACACTTCTTCATAACCTAAATACAGGATATATTACATCTTCTGATACCATAAACACTTCTTCATAACCTAAATACAGGATATATTACATCTTCTGATACCATAAACACTTCTTCATAACCTAAATACAGGATATATTACATCTTCTGATACCATAAACACTTCTTCATAACCTAAATACAGGATATATTACATCTTATGATACCATAAACACTTCTTCATAACCTAAATACAGGATATATTACATCTTCTGATACCATAAACACTTCTTCATAACCTAAATACAGGATATATTACATCTTATGATACCATAAACACTTCTTCATAACCTAAATACAGGATATATTACATCTTCTGATACCATAAACACTTCTTCATAACCTAAATACAGGATATATTACATCTTCTGATACCATAAACACTTCTTCATAACCTAAATACAGGCTATATTACATCCTCTGATACCATAAACACTTCTTCATAACCTAAATACAGGATATATTACATCTTCTGATACCATAAACACTTCTTCATAACCTAAATACAGGATATATTACATCTTCTGATACCATAAACACTTCTTCATAACCTAAATACAGGATATATTACATCTTCTGATACCATAAACACTTCTTCATAACCTAAATACAGGATATATTACATCTTCTGATACCATAAACACTTCTTCATAACCTAAATACAGGATATATTACATCTTCTGATACCATAAACACTTCTTCATAACCTAAATACAGGATATATTACATCTTCTGATACCATAAACACTTCTTCATAACCTAAATACAGGATATATTACATCTTCTGATACCATAAACACTTCTTCATAACCTAAATACAGGATATATTACATCTTCTGATACCATAAACACTTCTTCATAACCTAAATACAGGATATATTACATCTTCTGATACCATAAACACTTCTTCATAACCTAAATACAGGATATATTACATCTTATGATACCATAAACACTTCTTCATAACCTAAATACAGGATATATTACATCTTATGATACCATAAACACTTCTTCATAACCTAAATACAGGATATATTACATCTTCTGATACCATAAACACTTCTTCATAACCTAAATACAGGATATATTACATCTTCTGATACCATAAACACTTCTTCATAACCTAAATACAGGATATATTACATCTTCTGATACCATAAACACTTCTTCATAACCTAAATACAGGATATATTACATCTTCTGATACCATAAACACTTCTTCATAACCTAAATACAGGATATATTACATCTTCTGATACCATAAACACTTCTTCATAACCTAAATACAGGATATATTACATCTTCTGATACCATAAACACTTCTTCATAACCTAAATACAGGATATATTACATCTTCTGATACCATAAACACTTCTTCATAACCTAAATACAGGATATATTACATCTTATGATACCATAAACACTTCTTAATAACCTAAATACAGGATATATTACATCTTCTGATACCATAAACACTTCTTAATAACCTAAATACAGGATATATTACATCTTCTGATACCATAAACACTTCTTCATAACCTAAATACAGGATATATTACATCTTCTGATACCATAAACACTTCTTCATAACCTAAATACAGGATATATTACATCTTATGATACCATAAACACTTCTTCATAACCTAAATACAGGATATATTACATCTTCTGATACCATAAACACTTCTTCATAACCTAAATACAGGATATATTACATCTTCTGATACCATAAACACTTCTTCATAACCTTAAATACAGGCTATATTACATCCTATGATACCATAAACACTTCTTAATAACCTAAATACAGGATATATTAACATCTATCTGATACCATAAACACTTCTTAATAACCTAAATACAGGATATATTACATCTTATGATACCATAAACACTTCTTCATAACCTAAATACAGGATATATTACATCTTCTGATACCATAAACACTTCTTCATAACCTAAATACAGGATATATTACATCTTCTGATACCATAAACACTTCTTCATAACCTAAATACAGGATATATTACATCTTCTGATACCATAAACACTTCTTCATAACCTAAATACAGGATATATTACATCTATGATACCATAAACACTTCTTCATAACCTAAATACAGGATATATTACATCTTCTGATACCATAAACACTTCTTAATAACCTAAATACAGGATATATTACATCTTCTGATACCATAAACACTTCTTCATAACCTAAATACAGGATATATTACATCTTATGATACCATAAACACTTCTTCATAACCTAAATACAGGATATATTACATCTTCTGATACCATAAACACTTCTTCATAACCTAAATACAGGATATATTACATCTTCTGATACCATAAACACTTCTTCATAACCTAAATACAGGATATATTACATCTTCTGATACCATAAACACTTCTTCATAACCTAAATACAGGATATATTACATCTTCTGATACCATAAACACTTCTTCATAACCTAAATACAGGATATATTACATCTTCTGATACCATAAACACTTCTTAATAACCTAAATACAGGATATATTACATCTTCTGATACCATAAACACTTCTTCATAACCTAAATACAGGATATATTACATCTTCTGATACCATAAACACTTCTTCATAACCTAAATACAGGATATATTACATCTTCTGATACCATAAACACTTCTTCATAACCTAAATACAGGATATATTACATCTTCTGATACCATAAACACTTCTTCATAACCTAAATACAGGATATATTACATCTTCTGATACCATAAACACTTCTTCATAACCTAAATACAGGATATATTACATCTTCTGATACCATAAACACTTCTTCATAACCTAAATACAGGATATATTACATCTTATGATACCATAAACACTTCTTAATAACCTAAATACAGGATATATTACATCTTCTGATACCATAAACACTTCTTAATAACCTAAATACAGGATATATTACATCTTCTGATACCATAAACACTTCTTCATAACCTAAATACAGGATATATTACATCTTCTGATACCATAAACACTTCTTCATAACCTAAATACAGGATATATTACATCTTCTGATACCATAAACACTTCTTCATAACCTAAATACAGGATATATTACATCTTATGATACCATAAACACTTCTTCATAACCTAAATACAGGATATATTACATCTTCTGATACCATAAACACTTCTTCATAACCTAAATACAGGATATATTACATCTTCTGATACCATAAACACTTCTTCATAACCTAAATACAGGATATATTACATCTTCTGATACCATAATAACACTACTTTAATACCCTAAATACAAGGAATATTAAATCTTCTGATACCATAAACACTTCTTAATAACTACTAAATACAGGCGTATATACATACTTCTGATACCATAAACAACTTCTTCATAACCTAAATACTGGATTATATTACATCTTCTGATACCATAAACACTTCTTCATACCTCCTAAATACTGGCGTATATTACATCCTCTATACCATAAACACTTTCTTAATACCTAAATACAGGATATATTACATCATCTGATACAATAAATCACTTCTTTCCATAACCTAAATACAGAGATAGATACATCTATGATACCATAAACACTTCTTAAATATCCTAAATACAGGATATATTACATCTTATGAATACCATAAACACATCTAATAACCCTAAATACAGGATATATTAACATCATCTGATGCCATAAACACTTCTACATAACCTAAATACAGGATTATATTACATCTTATGATACCATAAACACTTCTTCATAACCTAAATACAGGATATATTACATCTTCATGATACCATAAACACTTCCTTTATAACCTAAATACAGGATATATTACATCTTCTGATACCATAAACACTTCTTCATAACCTAAATACAGGATATATTACATCTTCTGATACCATAAACACTTCTTCATAACCTAAATACAGGCTATATTACATCGGCATTACATCCTCTGATACCATAAACACTTCTTAATAACCTAAATACAGGATATATTACATCTTATGATACCATAAACACTTCTTCATAACCTAAATACAGGATATATTACATCTTATGATACCATAAACACTTCTTCATAACCTAAATACAGGATATATTACATCTTATGATACCATAAACACTTCTTCATAACCTAAATACAGGATATATCATCTTCTGATACCATAAACACTTCTTCATAACCTAAATACAGGATATATTACATCTTCTGATACCATAAACACTTCTTCATAACCTAAATACAGGATATATTACATCTTCTGATACCATAAACACTTCTTCATAACCTAAATACAGGATATATTACATCTTATGATACATAAACACTTCTTAATAACCTAAATACAGATATATTACATCTTATGATACCATAAACACTTCTTCATAACCTAAATACAGGATATATTACATCTTCTGATACCATAAACACTTCTTCATAACCTAAATACAGGATATATTACATCTTCTGATACCATAAACACTTCTTCATAACCTAAATACAGGATATATTACATCTTATGATACCATAAACACTTCTTCATAACCTAAATACAGGATATATTACATCTTCTGATACCATAAACACTTCTTCATAACCTAAATACAGGATATATTACATCTTCTGATACCATAAACACTTCTTCATAACCTAAATACAGGATATATTACATCTTCTGATACCATAAACACTTCTTCATAACCTAAATACAGGATATATTACATCTTATGATACCATAAACACTTCTTCATAACCTAAATACAGGATATATTACATCTTATGATACCATAAACACTTCTTCATAACCTAAATACAGGATATATTACATCTTCTGATACCATAAACACTTCTTCATAACCTAAATACAGGATATATTACATCTTATGATACCATAAACACTTCTTCATAACCTAAATACAGGATATATTACATCTTATGATACCATAAACACTTCTTCATAACCTAAATACAGGATATATTACATCTTCTGATACCATAAACACTTCTTCATAACCTAAATACAGGATATATTACATCTTCTGATACCATAAACACTTCTTCATAACCTAAATACAGGATATATTACATCTTATGATACCATAAACACTTCTTCATAACCTAAATACAGGATATATTACATCTTATGATACCATAAACACTTCTTAATAACCTAAATACAGGATATATTACATCTTCTGATACCATAAACACTTCTTCATAACCTAAATACAGGATATATTACATCTTCTGATACCATAAACACTTCTTCATAACCTAAATACAGTCTATATTACATCTTCTGATACCATAAACACTTCTTAATAACCTAAATACAGGATATATTACATCTTCTGATACCATAAACACTTCTTCATAACCTAAATACAGGATATATTACATCTTATGATACCATAAACACTTCTTAATAACCTAAATACAGGATATATTACATCTTATGATACCATAAACACTTCTTAATAACCTAAATACAGGCTATATTACATCCTCTGATACCATAAACACTTCTTAATAACCTAAATACAGGATATATTACATCTTCTGATACCATAAACACTTCTTCATAACCTAAATACAGGATATATTACATCTTATGATACCATAAACACTTCTTAATAACCTAAATACAGGATATATTACATCTTATGATACCATAAACACATCTTAATAACCTAAATACAGGCTATATTACATCCTCTGATACCATAAACACTTCTTCATAACCTAAATACAGGATATATTACATCTTATGATACCATAAACACTTCTTAACCCCTTAATGACCACAATGTACCCTGTATGCCACTGGTCGTTAAGGATTTTTTCAGGAAATAAAAGCACAAGTCTAGCAAGAACACGCTATTAATGCACTCCCTCCAGCAGGCTTTGTGGAATAGAGCAGTCTCAACGCTGGTGGCAAGACCGTGCTATAAAACAATCAAGTCCCAAAAAAAGGCCAGTGACATACAGGGTACGTCGCTGGTCCTTAAGGGGTTAATAACCCAAATACAGGATATTTTACATCTTCTGATGCCATAAACACTTCTTCATAACCTAAATACAGGATATATTACATCTTATGATACCATAAACACTTCTTCATAACCTAAATACAGGATATATTACATCTTCTGATACCATAAACACTTCTTCATAACCTAAATACAGGCTATATTACATCCTCTGATACCATAAACACTTCTTAATAACCTAAATACAGGATATATTACATCTTCTGATACCATAAACACTTCTTCATAACCTAAATACAGGATATATTACATCTTATGATACCATAAACACTTCTTCATAACTTAAATGCAGGATATATTACATCTTCTGATACCATAAACACTTCTTCATAACCTAAATACAGGATATATTACATCTTCTGATACCATAAACACTTCTTCATAACCTAAATACAGGCTATATTACATCCTCTGATACCATAAACACTTCTTAATAACCTAAATACAGGATCTATTACATCTTCTGATACCATAAACACTTCTTCATAACCTAAATACAGGATATATTACATCTTCTGATACCATAAACACTTCTTCATAACCTAAATACAGGCTATATTACATCCTCTGATACCATAAACACTTCTTAATAACCTAAATACAGGATCTATTACATCTTCTGATACCATAAACACTTCTTCATAACCTAAATACAGGATATATTACATCTTATGATACCATAAACACTTCTTAATAACCTAAATACAGGATATATTACATCTTATGATACCATAAACACTTCTTCATAACCTAAATACAGGATATATTACATCTTATGATACCATAAACACTTCTTAATAACCTAAATACAGGATATATTACATCTTATGATACCATAAAGACTTCTTAATAACCTAAATACAGGATATATTACATCTTCTGATGCCATAAACACTTCTTCATAACCTAAATACAGGATATATTACATCTTATGATACCATAAACACTTCTTCATAACCTAAATACAGGATATATTACATCTTCTGATACCATAAACACTTCTTCATAACCTAAATACAGGATATATTACATCTTCTGATACCATAAACACTTCTTCATAACCTAAATACAGGATATATTACATCTTCTGATACCATAAACACTTCTTCATAACCTAAATACAGGATATATTACATCTTCTGATACCATAAACACTTCTTCATAACCTAAATACAGGCTATATTACATCCTCTCATACCATAAACACTTCTTAATAACCTAAATACAGGATATATTACATCTTCTGATACCATAAACACTTCTTCATAACCTAAATACAGGATATATTACATCTTATGATACCATAAACACTTCTTAATAACCTAAATACAGGATATATTACATCTTATGATACCATAAACACATCTTAATAACCTAAATACAGGATATATTACATCTTCTGATGCCATAAACACTTCTTCATAACCTAAATACAGGATATATTACATCTTATGATACCATAAACACTTCTTCATAACTTAAATACAGGATATATTACATCTTCTGATACCATAAACACTTCTTCATAACCTAAATACAGGATATATTACATCTTCTGATACCATAAACACTTCTTCATAACCTAAATACAGGATATATTACATCTTCTAATACCATAAACACTTCTTCATAACCTAAATACAGGCTATATTACATCCTCTGATACCATAAACACTTCTTCATAACCTAAATACAGGATATATTACATCTTATGATACCATAAACACTTCTTCATAACCTAAATACAGGATATATTACATCTTATGATACCATAAACACTTCTTCATAACCTAAATACAGGATATATTACATCTTCTGATACCATAAACACTTCTTCATAACCTAAATACAGGCTATATTACATCCTCTGATACCATAAACACTTCTTAATAACCTAAATACAGGATATATTACATCTTCTGATACCATAAACACTTCTTCATAACCTAAATACAGGATATATTACATCTTCTGATACCATAAACACTTCTTCATAACCTAAATACATTCTATATTACATCCTCTGATACCATAAACACTTCTTAATAACCTAAATACAGGATCTATTACATCTTCTGATACCATAAACACTTCTTCATAACCTAAATACAGGATATATTACATCTTATGATACCATAAACACTTCTTAATAACCTAAATACAGGATATATTACATCTTATGATACCATAAACACTTCTTAATAACCTAAATACAGGCTATATTACATCCTCTGATACCATAAACACTTCTTAATAACCTAAATACAGGATATATTACATCTTCTGATACCATAAACACTTCTTCATAACCTAAATACAGGATATATTACATCTTATGATACCATAAACACTTCTTAATAACCTAAATACAGGATATATTACATCTTATGATACCATAAACACATCTTAATAACCTAAATACAGGCTATATTACATCCTCTGATACCATAAACACTTCTTCATAACCTAAATACAGGATATATTACATCTTATGATACCATAAACACTTCTTAACCCCTTAATGACCACAATGTACCCTGTATGCCACTGGTCGTTAAGGATTTTTTCAGGAAATAAAAGCACAAGTCTAGCAAGAACACGCTATTAATGCACTCCCTCCAGCAGGCTTTGTGGAATAGAGCAGTCTCAACGCTGGTGGCAAGACCGTGCTATAAAACAATCAAGTCCCAAAAAAAGGCCAGTGACATACAGGGTACGTCGCTGGTCCTTAAGGGGTTAATAACCCAAATACAGGATATTTTACATCTTCTGATGCCATAAACACTTCTTCATAACCTAAATACAGGATATATTACATCTTATGATACCATAAACACTTCTTCATAACCTAAATACAGGATATATTACATCTTCTGATACCATAAACACTTCTTCATAACCTAAATACAGGCTATATTACATCCTCTGATACCATAAACACTTCTTAATAACCTAAATACAGGATATATTACATCTTCTGATACCATAAACACTTCTTCATAACCTAAATACAGGATATATTACATCTTATGATACCATAAACACTTCTTCATAACTTAAATGCAGGATATATTACATCTTCTGATACCATAAACACTTCTTCATAACCTAAATACAGGATATATTACATCTTCTGATACCATAAACACTTCTTCATAACCTAAATACATTCTATATTACATCCTCTGATACCATAAACACTTCTTAATAACCTAAATACAGGATCTATTACATCTTCTGATACCATAAACACTTCTTCATAACCTAAATACAGGATATATTACATCTTCTGATACCATAAACACTTCTTCATAACCTAAATACAGGCTATATTACATCCTCTGATACCATAAACACTTCTTAATAACCTAAATACAGGATCTATTACATCTTCTGATACCATAAACACTTCTTCATAACCTAAATACAGGATATATTACATCTTATGATACCATAAACACTTCTTAATAACCTAAATACAGGATATATTACATCTTATGATACCATAAACACTTCTTCATAACCTAAATACAGGATATATTACATCTTATGATACCATAAACACTTCTTAATAACCTAAATACAGGATATATTACATCTTATGATACCATAAACACTTCTTAATAACCTAAATACAGGATATATTACATCTTCTGATGCCATAAACACTTCTTCATAACCTAAATACAGGATATATTACATCTTATGATACCATAAACACTTCTTCATAACCTAAATACAGGATATATTACATCTTCTGATACCATAAACACTTCTTCATAACCTAAATACAGGATATATTACATCTTCTGATACCATAAACACTTCTTCATAACCTAAATACAGGATATATTACATCTTCTGATACCATAAACACTTCTTCATAACCTAAATACAGGATATATTACATCTTCTGATACCATAAACACTTCTTCATAACCTAAATACAGGCTATATTACATCCTCTCATACCATAAACACTTCTTAATAACCTAAATACAGGATATATTACATCTTCTGATACCATAAACACTTCTTCATAACCTAAATACAGGATATATTACATCTTATGATACCATAAACACTTCTTAATAACCTAAATACAGGATATATTACATCTTATGATACCATAAACACATCTTAATAACCTAAATACAGGATATATTACATCTTCTGATGCCATAAACACTTCTTCATAACCTAAATACAGGATATATTACATCTTATGATACCATAAACACTTCTTCATAACTTAAATACAGGATATATTACATCTTCTGATACCATAAACACTTCTTCATAACCTAAATACAGGATATATTACATCTTCTGATACCATAAACACTTCTTCATAACCTAAATACAGGATATATTACATCTTCTAATACCATAAACACTTCTTCATAACCTAAATACAGGCTATATTACATCCTCTGATACCATAAACACTTCTTCATAACCTAAATACAGGATATATTACATCTTATGATACCATAAACACTTCTTCATAACCTAAATACAGGATATATTACATCTTATGATACCATAAACACTTCTTCATAACCTAAATACAGGATATATTACATCTTCTGATACCATAAACACTTCTTCATAACCTAAATACAGGCTATATTACATCCTCTGATACCATAAACACTTCTTAATAACCTAAATACAGGATATATTACATCTTCTGATACCATAAACACTTCTTCATAACCTAAATACAGGATATATTACATCTTCTGATACCATAAACACTTCTTCATAACCTAAATACATTCTATATTACATCCTCTGATACCATAAACACTTCTTAATAACCTAAATACAGGATCTATTACATCTTCTGATACCATAAACACTTCTTCATAACCTAAATACAGGATATATTACATCTTATGATACCATAAACACTTCTTAATAACCTAAATACAGGATATATTACATCTTATGATACCATAAACACTTCTTAATAACCTAAATACAGTATATATTACATCTTCTGATGCCATAAACACTTCTTCATAACCTAAATACAGGATATATTACATCTTATGATACCATAAACACTTCTTCATAATTTAAATACAGGATATATTACATCTTCTGATACCATAAACACTTCTTCATAACCTAAATACAGGATATATTACATCTTCTGATACCATAAACACTTCTTCATAACCTAAATACAGGATATATTATATCTTCTAATACCATAAACACTTCTTCATAACCTAAATACAGGCTATATTACATCCTCTGATACCATAAACACTTCTTCATAACCTAAATACAGGATATATTACATCTTATGATACCATAAACACTTCTTAATAACCCAAATACAGGATATATTACATCTTCTGATGCCATAAACACTTCTTCATAACCTAAATACAGGATATATTACATCTTATGATACCATAAACACTTCTTCATAACCTAAATACAGGATATATTACATCTTCTGATACCATAAACACTTCTTCATAACCTAAATACAGGCTATATTACATCCTCTGATACCATAAACACTTCTTAATAACCTAAATACAGGATATATTACATCTTCTGATACCATAAACACTTCTTCATAACCTAAATACAGGATATATTACATCTTATGATACCATAAACACTTCTTAATAACCTAAATACAGGATATATTACATCTTATGATACCATAAAGACTTCTTAATAACCTAAATACAGGATATATTACATCTTCTGATGCCATAAACACTTCTTCATAACCTAAATACAGGATATATTACATCTTATGATACCATAAACACTTCTTCATAACCTAAATACAGGATATATTACATCTTATGATACCATAAACACTTCTTCATAACCTAAATACAGGATATATTACATCTTCTGATACCATAAACACTTCTTCATAACCTAAATACAGGATATATTACATCTTCTGATACCATAAACACTTCTTCATAACCTAAATACAGGATATATTACATCTTCTGATACCATAAACACTTCTTCATAACCTAAATACAGTCTATATTACATCCTCTGATACCATAAACACTTCTTAATAACCTAAATACAGGATATATTACATCTTATGATACCATAAACACTTCTTAATAACCTAAATACAGGCTATATTACATCCTCTGATACCATAAACACTTCTTAATAACCTAAATACAGGATATATTACATCTTCTGATACCATAAACACTTCTTCATAACCTAAATACAGGATATATTACATCTTATGATACCATAAACACTTCTTAATAACCTAAATAAAGGATATATTACATCTTATGATACCATAAACACATCTTAATAACCTAAATACAGGATATATTACATCTTCTGATGCCATAAACACTTCTGCATAACCTAAATACAGGATATATTACATCTTCTGATACCATAAACACTTCTTCATAACCTAAATACAGGATATATTACATCTTCTGATACCATAAACACTTCTTCATAACCTAAATACAGGATATATTACATCTTCTGATACCATAAACACTTCTTCATAACCTAAATACAGGCTATATTACATCCTCTGATACCATAAACACTTCTTAATAACCTAAATACAGGATATATTACATCTTATGATACCATAAACACTTCTTAATAACCTAAATACAGGCTATATTACATCCTCTGATACCATAAACACTTCTTAATAACCTAAATACAGGCTATATTACATCCTCTGATACCATAAACACTTCTTAATAACCTAAATACAGGATATATTACATCTTATGATACCATAAACACTTCTTAATAACCTAAATACAGGCTATATTGCATCCTCTGATACCATAAACACTTCTTAATAACCTAAATACAGGATATATTACATCTTCTGATACCATAAACACTTCTTCATAACCTAAATACAGGATATATTACATCTTATGATACCATAAACACTTCTTAATAACCTAAATACAGGATATATTACATCTTATGATACCATAAACACATCTTAATAACCTAAATACAGGCTATATTACATCCTCTGATACCATAAACACTTCTTCATAACCTAAATACAGGATATATTACATCTTATGATACCATAAACACTTCTTAACCCCTTAATGACCACAATGTACCCTGTATGCCACTGGTCGTTAAGGATTTTTTCAGGAAATAAAAGCACAAGTCTAGCAAGAACACGCTATTAATGCACTCCCTCCAGCAGGCTTTGTGGAATAGAGCAGTCTCAACGCTGGTGGCAAGACCGTGCTATAAAACAATCAAGTCCCAAAAAAAGGCCAGTGACATACAGGGTACGTCGCTGGTCCTTAAGGGGTTAATAACCCAAATACAGGATATTTTACATCTTCTGATGCCATAAACACTTCTTCATAACCTAAATACAGGATATATTACATCTTATGATACCATAAACACTTCTTCATAACCTAAATACAGGATATATTACATCTTCTGATACCATAAACACTTCTTCATAACCTAAATACAGGCTATATTACATCCTCTGATACCATAAACACTTCTTAATAACCTAAATACAGGATATATTACATCTTCTGATACCATAAACATTTCTTCATAACCTAAATACAGGATATATTACATCTTATGATACCATTAACACTTCTTCATAACTTAAATGCAGGATATATTACATCTTCTGATACCATAAACACTTCTTCATAACCTAAATACAGGATATATTACATCTTCTGATACCATAAACACTTCTTCATAACCTAAATACAGGCTATATTACATCCTCTGATACCATAAACACTTCTTAATAACCTAAATACAGGATCTATTACATCTTCTGATACCATAAACACTTCTTCATAACCTAAATACAGGATATATTACATCTTATGATACCATAAACACTTCTTAATAACCTAAATACAGGATATATTACATCTTCTGATACCATAAACACTTCTTAATAACCTAAATACAGGATATATTACATCTTCTGATGCCATAAACACTTCTTCATAACCTAAATACAGGATATATTACATCTTATGATACCATAAACACTTCTTCATAACTTAAATACAGGATATATTACATCTTCTGATACCATAAACACTTCTTCATAACCTAAATACAGGATATATTACATCTTCTGATACCATAAACACTTCTTCATAACCTAAATACAGGATATATTATATCTTCTAATACCATAAACACTTCTTCATAACCTAAATGCAGGCTATATTACATCCTCTGATACCATAAACACTTCTTCATAACCTAAATACAGGATATATTACATCTTATGATACCAAAAACACTTCTTAATAACTCAAATACAGGATATATTACATCTTCTGATGCCATAAACACTTCTTCATAACCTAAATACAGGATATATTACATCTTATGATACCATAAACACTTCTTCATAACCTAAATACAGGATATATTACATCTTCTGATACCATAAACACTTCTTCATAACCTAAATACAGGCTATATTACATCCTCTGATACCATAAACACTTCTTAATAACCTAAATACAGGATATATTACATCTTCTGATACCATAAACACTTCTTCATAACCTAAATACAGGATATATTACATCTTATGATACCATAAACACTTCTTAATAACCTAAATACAGGATATATTACATCTTATGATACCATAAAGACTTCTTAATAACCTAAATACAGGATATATTACATCTTCTGATGCCATAAACACTTCTTCATAACCTAAATACAGGATATATTACATCTTATGATACCATAAACACTTCTTCATAACCTAAATACAGGATATATTACATCTTCTGATACCATAAACACTTCTTCATAACCTAAATACAGGATATATTACATCTTCTGATACCATAAACACTTCTTCATAACCTAAATACAGGATATATTACATCTTCTGATACCATAAACACTTCTTCATAACCTAAATACAGGATATATTACATCTTCTGATACCATAAACACTTCTTCATAACCTAAATACAGGCTATATTACATCCTCTGATACCATAAACACTTCTTAATAACCTAAATACAGGATATATTACATCTTATGATACCATAAACACTTCTTAATAACCTAAATTCAGGATATATTACATCTTATGATACCATAAACACTTCTTAATAACCTAAATACAGGATATATTACATCTTCTGATGCCATAAACACTTCTTCATAACCTAAATAAAGGATATATTACATCTTCTGATACCATAAACACTTCTTCATAACCTAAATACAGGATATATTACATCTTCTGATACCATAAACACTTCTTCATAACCTAAATACAGGATATATTACATCTTCTGATACTATAAACACTTCTTCATAACCTAAATACAGGATATATTACATCTTATAAACACTTCTTCATAACCTAAATACAGGATATAGATTGCACATTCTCATAAACTCATCCCTCAAACTTCGGGTGCCTCTCTCGCCCTGCCCAAAGGGCAGCTCTGGGTATTCACTATTCACGTGAAACAGTTCTAATTCAGCTCTATTTAAAGCACATGCCTTGGTTTACACTGATAGAAAACTGTATTCAACAGCAAATATTAAAGTATATAAATATTTATTAAAACATATAAAAACACAGCCAATTCAAACTGCAATATGGTGTATACAGGTTTGCAGGTCTGGTACAGTTACTGCCGTTGTCCCTCTTAGCAGCCCAACCGTTCCAACAATGTAATATCCGATCGAACAAATTGTAGCCCTGCCCCCTGACTTCACCTGGTGTACTCTCGTCAAATTGCATATGTAATGGTGAAATCTCATGCAGTTATAGCCATTCACACTAAGGGGTCGATTAAAATCCTGTGGAAAAATGTATCTAGTGATTTTCAACTGAAAAACACAATTAAAATCTGTGGGGATATTTGTAGATAAATCAATTGAAAAGATTTTCTACAGTAGTGTGCTCAATCCCTAAATTACCATTTTTTTGTGCTGAAAAGTGTAACTAAGAATTTTGCTTGTAACAACCAAATAATGTAAGAGAAAATGTAACAATAATTTCTGCAGCTGTCAATAAATCATCAATCAATCAACAACCATAAAGATGCTGCTAAGTGAAAGTCAGTTATGTATATGATTTGTAGGTAGGTGACCATTGTAGGTAGGTGATTTTTTTCTGTAAAATGTCAGTTATTTCTGTTTCCACTCCTCCTGTATCATGTGACAGCCATCAGCCAATCACAAATGCATATATGTATATTCTGTGAATTCTTGCACATGCTCAGTAGGATCTGGTACCTCAAAAAGTGTAAATATAAAAAGACTGTGCACATTTTGTTAATAGAAGCAAATTGGAAAGTTGTTTAAAAATGCTTGCTCTATCTGAATCATGAAAGTTTAATTTTGACTTGAGTGTCTCTTTAAACAATAAGGCCTAGGTAGAGAGCAAAATAATACTGAGTTTAAAATAAGCAGTAGATTTTTTTTACTGACAAATTTAAAATGACTCCTAATGTCCCTGCCCACCATATCATGTGACAGCCATCAGTCAAACAAAGATGTGTGTGCATATACATTTCTTTCATGTAATTAGCAAGAGTCCATGAGCTAGTGACGTATGGGATATACATTCCTACCAGGAGGGGCAAAGTTTCCCAAACCTTAAAATGCCTATCAATACACCCCTCACCACACCCACAATTCAGTTTTTACAAACTTTGCCTCCCATGGAGGTGGTGAAGCAAGTTTGTGCTAGATTCTACGTTGATATGCGCTTTGCAGCAGGCTGCAGCCCGGTTTTCCTCTCAGTGTGCAGTGAATGTCAGAGGGATGTGAAGAGAGTATTGCCTATTTGAAGTCAATGGTCTCCTTCTACGGGATCTATTTCATAGGTTCTCTGTTATCGGTCGTAGAGATTCATCTCTTACCTCCCTTTTCAGATCGACGATATACTCTTATATACCATTACCTCTACTGATTCTCGTTTCAGTACTGGTTTGGCTGTCTACTGTATGTAGATGAGTGTCTTAGGGTAAGTAAGTCTTATTTTTTATGACACTCTAAGCTATAGTTGGGCACTTTATATGTAAAGTTCTAAATATATGTCTTTAAACTTATATTTGCCATGATTCAGGATAATCAGTATTCCTTTAAAATTCAGACTGTCAGTTTCATTATTTGGGATAATGCATTTTAATTCAATTTATTTTTCTTTACCTTGAAAATTTTCAATTGATCATTTTTCCCTGTGTGCTGTTAGGCTTGCGGGGGCAGAAAATGTTTCTTTTTATTGCGTAATTCTTGGCGCAGACTTTCTTGGCGCAAAAATTTCGTCATTTCTGGCGCCGTAGTTGACGCCGGAAGTTGTATTCTGTTAACGTCATTTTTGACGCATGTGTATTCAGACATTTTTTTGCGCCAAAAAATGTGGGCGTCGGTTCTGGCGTCAGAGGATGTGGCGTCATACTTGGCGCCAAAAATATGGGCGTTGTATTTAGCGCCAATAATGTGGGCGTCATATTTGCCGCCAAAAAATGTGGGCGTATTTTTTGTTCCACTTTTTTCCTCACATTATTTAAACCTCACTTTTTTATTGCTTCTGGTTTTTAGAAGCTTATTATTTTGCATTATTTTCCCATTCCTGAAACTGTCATTTAAGGAATTTGATAATTTTGCTTTAAATATTGTTTTTTTCTATTACATATTGCAAGATTTCCCTGTTCCTGTTTCAAAACGTTCTAAGGGATTCCTGTTGACTGAGTTCAGTCCTACCAAAGCTAAGTTCATTTATTTTAAATCTTATGAATGTTTATCTTTAGCTATGGTTTGTAATAAGTTATCACGATAAACTTTTACATGCAGAATCCATTAGTATTTATGCTTTATATATTGCTATTCTTTTTACATCTTATGTACAAGAAATACTTAGAAGATTTATAAGAATATTTTTCTGATTCTATTTTAAAGTCTTTGTCTGACATCGTGCCTTCTAATAAAATTTTTAGGTCTTTTTCAAACTTCTTTTTTAATTATTGAAGTTTCAAATGACCAACAACATACTGATTTATCCTTCTCTGATGATGTTTTTTCTAATTCAGAATTTTCTTCATCAGATATTGACACTAACAAATCTACTTTTTTATTTTTTTATTAAAGTACATTTGTTCTTTGTTGAAAAGGTGTTGATTATTTTGGATATTTAAGCTAACTAGTTCTTTTTCAAGACTAGCTAACATTTTATTTCTGCTTATTTATTCTTCTGTGTTTTCAGAGGTTTTTTTCCAGTTCCTCATACTAGGGAATGGAATAGGCTGAGAATTTTCTTTTATTCCTTCTTCAAAGGTTTTAAACTATATTCTTTGCCAGCAGTTAATTTCAATTTTGAGGGTTCTCCAATTGGGCTATCTCTACTCCTGCTAATTATGCTATTGTTTCTATAGCAAAATAGTATTTATTTTCCTTTAGATGAATGTATCTTATTTAAGGAAAATTATTTATTTTCGGGTTCTTTTCTTGGACCTTTGATTTATTTGAATGATGTTGCAATTGCTTCATTTTTCTGTTTACTTTAAGATCAAGTATCAGATTATGATTTATTTTAGCATTGTTAAAGGGACAAAATCTACTAGACTAGGTGCTGTTGCATTTGTCTTGTTGTTTTGCATTTGTTATGCAAGTTCAGTGTGTTGACTGGTCCTTTAACTGGGTTATCATGCTAATTTCATTTGTGTCTTCATTTTATTGAATATTTTTGCAAATGAGGTTTAGTCTATGTCTTTAGCTGTTTTAGCTAGAAGAATTTTGTGATTTCTAAAAATCCATATTTCTTTTTTTCTAAAATAATCAATTATTTGGTTTATAATTGGATTCAATTCTTAACTGTTACTCTGGGCTTCAAGATTGAGTTCTAAGACTAAAACTTTAAGCTTATATTAGTTTGGTTGTTCTTTTTAAGGAACAAATTCCCAAGTAACATGTTTTTAATTGGAAATCTTTTAGTTCAAAATCAGCTCCCTAAAATTGCATGTATGTGCCGTATTCCAGTTTGGCTGGTAAGGGGCAGGTTAAGATTTTTTTGAAATTTGTTGTTTTGCAAATTTCTTTGATTTTGGGTACAGATTTAAGTTCAGAGTAAAACCGTCTATGAGAAGTCTTTTTTTCTCTATGATATTCCAGCTATTCCAGTAAGGCTAACACTTTCGTTATGTGTGTTTCGGTCCTATATATTTTGGGATAATGTTGAAGCGTGGCTGATTACCCGTTGGGGTTCAAGCGCTGCTCAGTCCTGGAATCTTCTGGGGTATTTCTTCCAGTTCCATTTTTAGGGTTTTGGGTTTTATTCAAAACTATTCTGCCTTTTGTTGGTCAGTGATGGCATTATTTGTTTTCATTAGATACAATAGATGCATATCTTCATTTTCTGTTTTCATTCAGATTATTTTCTGAGGCTGCGGAATCTCATATGATTCAACTTTGTTCTTTCAGGACATAGTTAGAGGATCTTTTTTTTCAAAAGCTCTTGATTCCTCACACAAGGGTCACCTTTTTTAGGTTTCCAGATAGTTTGGGTCACTGTCTTTGTCTCTAAACAGACAAGTGACAATTTTATTAGGTTTCGTCTGTCGGTACCTTCAGTCTCTATTATTTCCTTCAGTTGCTATATATGCATGGAAGTTTTAGGTTTTATGGCTGCAGCGTTGGATTCAATTCCCTTTGCTCATTTTCATGGAAAACCTTTCAAGTTTTTTATGCTGAATAATGGTGCAGGGATTCTAGGATTTCACATTTTAAATCTTCAGATCCTAATGTTTAACTATCTTGATTTGATGGTTAAGTTCACCTTCATTTAGTTTTACAGGTCTCTTCGTTTCTTTCAACCTGGACCATGATCTCTACAGATGTGAGTCTTTTTGGTTGGGAGGCTGTCTGAGGGCTGTCACAAGGGGTTTGGAAATCTCAGGAGGCGAGATTACCATTTGATATTTTAGAACTCCGTGCATTCTCAGAGTTCTTCAGTTAGTTTCTTTTGAAGAAGAGACGTTTTATTGTTTTTCAGACAATGTCACAACTGTGGTATATGTCAATCATCAGGGTGGGACTATCAGTCCTTAGGCTGGGACAAAAGTATCTCGGATATTTGCTTTGGTTAAATCCAGCTCCTATCTAAATTCTGTGGTCTGTTAATCAAGCTTTACTTCCGGGAGAATGGTCTCTCTTACCCAGATATGTTTTTCAATTTTTTCAGATGTAAGGGTTTTCAGAAATAGATCTGTTGGCATCTCATCTGAATAAAGAACTTCCCAGGGGCCTATTCAGGTCCGGGGATCCTCAGGCGGAAGTAGTGTATGCATTGATATTTCCTTGGAATTATCATTTTGTCTATATCCTTTCGCCTCTAGTTTTTCTTCCAAAAGTGATTTCCAAAATTTTAATGGAGTGTTTGCTTGTACTGCTGGTGGCTCCAGCATGGCCTCTCAGGTTTTGGTATGCGGTTTTCATTTGGATGGCCAGTTGCCAACCTTGGACTCTTCGGTTAAGAACAGACCTTCTTTCTCAAGGCCCATTTTTCCATCAGGATCTCAAATCTTTAAATTTGAAGGGATGGAGATTGAACGCTTGATTTTTAGTCATAGAGGTTTCTCTGACTCATTGATTAATACTATGTTTCAGGCTCGTAAATCTGTCTCTAGAAAGATTTATTATCGAGTTTGGAAGACCTACATTTCTTAGTGTTTTTCTCAATTTTCTTGGCATTCTTTTAGAATTCCTAGATTTTTATAATTTCTTCAGGTTGGTTTGGATAAGGTTTTGTTTTCAGTTCCTTGATAGGACAAATTTCTACTCTTTCTGTTCTTTTTTCACAGAAAGATTGCTAATCATCCTGATATTCATTGTTTTGTACAGACTTTGGTTCGTATCAAGCCTGTCATTAAGTTAATCTCTCCTCATTGGAGTCTCAATTTGGTGCTGAGGGCTTTACAGACTCCTCCGTTTGAACCTATGCATTCTCTGAACATTAAATTACTTTCTTGGAAAGTATTGTTCCTTTTGGCTATCTCTTCTGCTAGAAGAGTTTCTGAGTTATCTGCTCTTCTTGTGAATTTCCTTTTCTGATTTTTCATCAGAATAAAGCAGTGTTCCTTCCTGATATTCATTATTTTGTTCAGGCTTTGATTCGTATCAAACCCGTCATTAAGCCAATTTCTCCTCCTTGGAGTTTTAATTTGGTTCTGAAGGCTTTTCAGGCTCTTCTATTTGAGCATATGCTTGCTCTGGACATTAATTACTTTCATGGAAAGTATTGTTCTTTTTGGACATCTCTTCAGCTAGAACAGTTTTTGAATTATCTGTTTTTTCTTGTGAATCTCCTTTTTCTGATTTTTTCATCAGGGTAAGGTGCTTTTTGCTGTCCTCATTTCAATTCTTACCTAAAGTTGTAAATTCTAACTACTTTAGGGAGGAATTATTGTTTTCCTAAGACTTCTTGGGCAAGATTCTTTCATTCTTTGGATATGGTAAGAGTTTTGAAATCCTATGTTGAAGCTATTCAGATTTCAGACAGACTTCTAGTCTATTTGTTTTCTTTTCTGGGTTTAGGAAGATCAAAAGGCTTCTGCCATTTATTTGGCATCTTGGTTAAACTTTTGATTCATCATGCTTATTTGGAGTCGGGTGGATTCCCGCCTCAGAGGATTACGGCTTATTCTACTAGGTACGTTTCTACTTTCTGGGCTTTTTAAGAATGAAGCTTCTGTTGATCACATTTGCAAAGCAATGACTTGGTTTTCTTTGCATACTTTTACTAAATTCTGCCATTTTTTTTATATTTTAATATTTTTATTGAGGTTAAAACAGCAGGTTCATAACAGTCTCATCAAAAAGTAAAATTACATAAGATACATTCTACTGACAGGACATGACATCTAACACCTCATTTTTTGAGACTAATATATTCTCAAAGTCCTCAGATTAGCAGGTCCAGTCAAGGGACCAGGAATTAAATAAGCATTTGAGGACATGTTGGCAAAGATAACAGTACAAATCACAGATTCAGTGTATATGGAGTGATACAAATTCTGGGTTAAATACACAACTTTCAAATAAAACAGACTTCAATTTCTATTCTGACTCTAACATCGGTTAACACTGAACCTGTATTAAAACGTATGGATGATTAGGACTATTATCTTAAATAGACTACAGAGAAGCAGGGAATTATAACAAAGATGAATTACCCGTTGAGAAACCCCGAGAGCTGTTCTATAAGAATACAGGGAAAACTAAGTCTTGGCTCTGCGGGTTGGACAGAGACTACCTAACTCTGTCAGAAAATGTGCGGGGGAGAAAGAAATCATCCCTAACCACACGGGGGGGGGTGAGGGGCGGAGGAAGGCCGCAAATAGTATGCTGTATTGTTATTGTGAACATCTAACAACTTTTAATTAATGTCTAGCCTAAATGGCTGCTTCGAACCTGTATGAAAGCTAAGTTATGTGTAATGTGCTCAAACTAGAAAACATAGATATTTAATGAGGTAGCTTAACAATAGTGAAAACTAAGTGTAGGGAAGTAGTTAACAGAGATTCACAGTCTTGAGAGGTGAGAGCTGAATGAATAATGTGCACGTGTTATTTACAACTATTGGAATGAAATCCCAGTTAAGCTCACTTACATCACTACAATATTAACAGCTAGCACTGTATCTAACTAAGAGAACCAAACAACCCCTACTATACTCACTGGTATTTCATATCAGGTGCATGAGGTATCATCTGACCTTTTCAGGTGAAGCAGCCCCTGAATTATAATACTGATAGCTTAAAAGTATATATGCATTCAGAAGTTACTTGCAGAATATATAGCCAACTATTGAAGTTCCCGGGCAAACAGGCTTTAGCGTACATTGCCTGTTGATGAAACCATACCCCAATAGAGTTATGCTAATCTGGTCTCAGATCAGTATACATAGGAAAACAGAAAGCAATATAATACATCAGGGAATAAAATACATATGGCAAAAGGAAGCTCACCCTTGTGTTGCCAAAGGGTGTCAAGCAGGGGACATAACATAGAAAATAGGGAGCAGTTCTTTTACATGAGTCCATGAGTATTGTCACAGAGGCAACCCTAGTTGGATCAATGGGTATATATGTCAAAAAGTCCCCAACCATTAAAGCATATAGCTTGCGTCCGTGAGGAAGGCCAGAGAGCAGGATCGTATGTCAGGCCCAGGGCCTTCATAGAGCATCAAGTATTCATAAGAACAAAAGGTAATTCGGGGGAATAGCAATATAGACCTAAAAGGGATATTGTGACCACAGCAAGACCGTAGACACCAGCATATCCTCAGAGACACAGTCCCTCTTTTAGCCTATGCCAGTTCGAGGACCTCGGGAGACATGCCACCATAGTAATAGTCCAAACAGCTGCACAGTAGAGTGGCAGCACTGTAGTTCCGGAAGATGGAGAGAAAGGACCCACCTGCTACGATAGTTTGCTTCTGGGGCTGCCGCCACCCGCACAGACTTAGCCACAGGTTCTTCTTCAATCAATTCAGTGACCACAGCAGCGGCACCCCTCCGAGCTGATACCTCCTCCGGCAAAAGACAGCAAGATGGAAGCTCCTGGTTAACACCCACGTGTATGTCGGGTGCCACCACCACAGGTCGGAAGGTCACAGCGCTATCTTCCTCAGCATCCCGGCGGGTAACGGCTAAAATAAGTTGGTCCATCCTGCTCAGAAGTTTGTGATTATATTGCTCAAACAGGTCTAGGAGAGCGTTGCGGGCCTCCGCCATGATCCTGTCACTTCGCAGCTAGGCTGCAACAAACTTATCTGGCCACAGTCTATTAAAGCGCTCCCGGGTCCTCCCCAAGTCTCAGTAGCTTCTCCGGATCTGATACAGGCCGCAACCGCGGTCTTTCCTAAATAAGCTCTGGAAGTACCTGCACCATATGTCCGCGGTTCGGCTCTGAAGCATAAGACAGGCCAGATATCAACTAAGCCCATGTCCTGCTGCGGCCAGCTAGTAAATATTGCTGCTTGCTGGCAATAATATTAGGTTTAAAAGGCAATAATATTAGGTTTAAAAGGTTTTTATTTGCTTTTTGTGCAGGAGCTCTAACCAGGCACAACTTCTCTCTATGACGGCTAGCTCCGCCAAATTCTGCCATTTTGATGTGTTTTCTTCTTCTGAAGCAGTTTTTGGTAGAAACGTACTTCAGGCATCTGTTTCTGTTTGATTCGTTTGCTTATAATTTCTGTTTTTTTTCATTATAAGATTAAAACTTTTGATTTGGGTTGTGGATTATTTTTTCAGCGGAATTGGCTGGCTTTATTTTATCCCTCCCTCTCTAGTGACTCTTGCGTGGAAGATCCACATCTTGGGTATCTGCTATCCCATACGTCACTAGCTCATGGACTCTTGCTAATTACATGAAAGAAAACATAATTTATGTAAGAACTTACCTGATAAATTCATTTCTTTCATATTAGCAAAAGTCCATGAGACCCACCCTTTTTGTGGTGGTTATGTTTTTTTTTGTATAAAGCACAATTATTCCAATTCCTTATTTTTGATGCTTTCGCTCCTTTCTTATCACCCCACTTCTTGGCTATTCGTTAAACTGAATTGTGGGTGTGGTGAGGGGTGTATTTATAGGCATTTTAAGGTTTGGGAAACTTTGCCCCTCCTGGTAGGAATGTATATCCCATACGTCACTAGCTCATGGACTCTTGCTAATATGAAAGAAATGAATTTATCAGGTAAGTTCTTACATAAATTATGTTTTTTGCCTGCCCTAGACTTTTTCTCTATCAATAAAAAAAATACTTTCAACTTGTAATATGAGAGCAAAATATAAAAGTGCTATTGATTTAACTTGAGTGATGTTAGCACATAGTAGCGCTAAAATTTTTGTGCTCCACTAGTAATCCAGCACATTATTGCCTGCCACAGAGAACTAAAAGAGCGCAAAATAAAACATGATTTCTTTTCTTTTGAAGAATAAATGTGGGTTGTAATTAACCTTATAAGGTATTTAATATTGTGCTCAGCTGGTTGTGAATTCTTTAATAAAAGCTCTATTCAAAATCTGTACGTTAGTGTAGTTCCCACAGTTAAGGTGAGTTTGGTGTTTGTTGACCTCTTCTGCACAAATAATACAAGGAAGCTAAGTCAGTTACTAACAAGAATAATGTCTATACATGTGAAGAAAACAAGATAAAAAAAGAATAGAATCATAACCTGTTGTGTAATTTAGAATGACATTGTGTACAAAAAAAGGCACTGGCTTTGCTTCCAGAATACTATGAAATATAAAGACAGAAATTATTATTTGGCAATGTTTGCACATTACTAAGAAAAACAAAATCCTAAATAGCTACTTTTTAATATATGTTATCTCTCAATATACTGTATATGAATTTAGGCTTAGAGGTATTGTTTAACATTTGTAAATATTTTTTTTATATTTTGATAGTTTATATTTAATATATTTTTATCATTACTATTATGTGGAAAAAATATAATATACAGAGCAATTTAAAGCAATTAAAGGGACAGTAAAGTAAAAACATTTCTTTCATGATAGAGCATGCAATTTTAAAAAACATTTCCATTTCCCTTCTCTTATCTAATTTGCTTAATTCTCCTAGTATCCTTTGTTGAAAAGCATACTTAGGTAGGCTCAGGAGCAGCAATTCACTACTGGGAGCTAGCTACTTAATGGTGGATGCACATATATGCCTACTGCCATTGGCTCACCAGATGTGTTCAGCTAGCTCCCAGTAGTGCATTGCTGCTCTTTCAACCAAGCGAATGAAGAGAACTTGATAAAAGAAGTATATCTGAAAGCTGTTCAAAATTGTGTGTTCTTTTTGAATGAAATACAATTGTTGGGTTTCATATTCTTTTAAAGGGACAGTCTACTCCAGAATTATTATTGTTTAAAAAGATAGATAATCCCTTTATTACCCAGTCCCCAGTTTTGCATAACCAACACAGTTATAATAATACACTTTTTACCTCTGTGATCACCTAGTAAATAAGCCTCTGCAAACTGCCCCCTTATTCTAGTTCTTTTGGCAAACTTGCATTTTAGCCAATCAGTGCCCTCTCATAAGTAACTCCAAGGGTGTGAGCACAATGTTATCTATATGGCACAGATGAATTAATGCGCTCTAGCTGAGAAAAGCTGTCAAACACATTCAGATTAGCATATGAGCCTACCTAGGTTTAGCTTTCAAATAAGAATACCAAGAGAGCAAAGCAAATTTGATGATAAAAGGGAATTGGAAAGTTGTTTAAAATTACATGCCCTATCTGAAAGTTTAATTTTGACTAGACTGTCCCTTTAAATAAACAGGTTTAAATATGCCAAAAAAACAAAACAAAACAAAACACTATTAAAATGCTTATTAGTTCCGTATGGCCAGACAACACATTTATTTATTATTTAAACTTTCTGAGAAGAGGCTGACGTTTCATAGAGGTGACCTTTATGAAGAAGTACCTGGGAAAAGACAGAAATCTAATGTACCTTAAAGTTATAACATTATTCAGTGTTATGTCATATTCAAAAATGTATGAGAGACAATCTTAGAGACAGATTACATCCATTAGCATTTAGTGAACGTTTTAGCTTTGCGTTTATCCTAAGTACATTGTATTTTAATTCTACATATGCATTAGTCTAACAGCTTGTTTCATATATTATAAAGCAAAAGGCAGGCACTAAGGGATGAGTTATGTATGCAAACCTGTTTTTTGTGCTAATCTGTGTTTTAAACCATTCAAAAGCATGTTGCACATGAAAATGTAAAAAAAAGACTAAACGCATCCAAAGTTTAATTTACAAATCGATATGTGTTGTTTGCACTTGCATGTGATAGCAGGGAAACACACAGAATAACTGCTTTTTTTATCACATAAATATAACAAGGAACAAAGAGGTAAAACTAAGAAAGCATAGATGGAAAATAGATATTTATTCTATGAGAAAGCATTTAACTTATATTGATTGATCCTAATTAGAATATACGCAGCCCTTTTTTTTTTTTCAGTAATTACACTAGTGAAAAATAACCATCTGAGAATAACGATGAATATGAACAGAATATCTGGAGCCTCCTTGCCAAAACTATGAACCTGAAAAGAAACAGAAGACTGCTAAAATGTAATTGTTTTGGCATAAGGTCTACACTGATTAACCCCTTAATGACCACAGCACTTTTCCATTTTCTGTGCGTTTGGGACCAAGGCTATTTTTACATTTTTGCGATGTTTGTGTTTAGCTGTAATTTTCCTCTTACTCATTTACTGTACTCACACATATTATATACCGTTTTTCTCGCCAGTAAATGGACTTTCTAAAGATACCATTATTTTCATAATTTCCTATAATTAACTATAAAAACAAAATTATAAAATATGAGGAAAAAATGGAAAAAAACACACTTTTTCTAACTTTGACCCCCAAAATCTGTTACATATCTACAACCACCAAAAAACACCCATGCTAAATAGTTTCTAAATTTTGTTCTGAGTTTAGAAATACCCAATGTTTACATGTTCTTTGCTTTTTTTGCAAGTTATAGGGCAATAAATACAAGTAGCACTTTGCTATTTCCAAACCACTTTTTTTCAAAATTAGCGCTAGTTACATTGGGACACTGATATCTTTCAGGAATCCCTGAATATCCCTTGACATGTATTTTTTTTGGAAGACATCCCAAAGTATTGATCTAGGCCCATTTTGGTATATTTCATGCCACCATTTTACCGCCAAATGCGAATAAATAAAAAACATTTTTCACTTTTTCACATTTGTTTTCACAAACTTTAGGTTTCTCATTGAAACTATTTACAAACAGCTTGTGCAATTAAGGCACAAATGGTTGTAAATGCTTCTCTGCGATCCCCTTTGTTCAGAAATAGCAGACATATATGGCTTTGGTGTTGCTTTTTGGTAATTAGGCCACTAAATGCCACTGTGCACCACACGTGTATTATGACCAGCAGTGAAGGGGTTAATTAGGGAGCTTGTAGGGTTAACTTTCGCTTTAGTGTAGTGTAGTAGACAACCCAAAGTATTGATCTAGGCCCATTTTGGTATATTTCATGCCACCATTTCACCGCCAAATGCGATCAAATAAAAAAATTAATTCACTTTTTCACATTTGTTTTCACAAACTTTAGGTTTCTCACTGAAATTATTTACAAACAACTTGTGCAATTATGGCATAAATGGTTGTAAATGCTTCTCTGGGATCCCCTTTGTTCATAAATAGCAGACATATATGGCTTTGGCGTTGCTTTTTGGTAATTAGAAGGCCGCTAAATGCCACTGCACACCACACGTGTATTATGCCCAGCAATGAAGGGGTTAATTAGGGAGCATGTAGGGAGCTTTTAGGGGTAATTTTAGCTTTAGTGTAGTGTAGTAGACAACCCTAAGTATTGATCTAGGCCCATTTTGGTATATTTCATGCCACCATTCCACCACCAAATGCGATCAAATTAAAAAAAAAGTTAAATTTTTCACAATTTTAAGTTTCTCACTGAAACTATTTACAAACAGCTTGTGCAATTAAGGCACAAATGGTTGTAAATGCTTCTCTGCAATCCCCTTTGTTCAGAAATAGCAGACATATATGGCTTTGGTGTTGCTTTTTGGTAATTAGGCCACTAAATGCCACTGTGCATCACACGTGTATTATGACCAGCAGTGAAGGGGTTAATTAGGGAGCTTGTAGGGTTAACTTTCGCTTTAGTGTAGTGTAGTAGACAACCCAAAGTTTTGATCTAGGCCCATTTTGGTATATTTCATGCCACCATTTCATCGC
The DNA here is from genome assembly GCF_027579735.1 of Bombina bombina. Taxonomy (NCBI): domain Eukaryota; kingdom Metazoa; phylum Chordata; class Amphibia; order Anura; family Bombinatoridae; genus Bombina; species Bombina bombina. The sequence continues at coordinate 461,324,091 of NC_069503.1, forward strand.
CAAATGCGATCAAATAAAAAAATTCATTCACTTTTTCACAAACTTTTTCACAAACTTTAGGTTTCTCACTGAAATTATTTACAAACAGCTTGTGCAATTCTGGCACAAATGGTTCTAAATGCTTCTCTGGGATTCCCTTTGTTCAGATATAGCAGACATTTATGGCTTTTGTGTTGCTTTTTGGTAAATAGAAGTCCGCTAAATGCCGCTGTACATCACACATGTATTATGTCTAGCAGTGAAGGGGTTAATTAGGAAGCTTGTAGGGAGCTTGCAGGGGTAATTTTAGCTTTAGTGTAGAGATCAGCCTCCCACCTGACACATCAGACCCCCTGAGCCCTCCCAAGCAGCTCTCTTACCTCCCCCACCCCACATTTGTCCCCGCCATCTTAAGTACTGGCAGAAAGTCTGTCAGTACTAAAATAAAAGGTGTTTTTTTATTTTTTTATTTTATTATTCTGCTTATTCCCCAACCTCCCTGATCCCATCCCCCCCCCCCAAACAGATCTCTAAACCTCCCCCTCTACCTTATTGGGAGCCAATTTTTTATTTTATTTATTTTTTAGATTTTTCTGTAGTGTAGCTTCCCCCCCCCATGACCAACCCCACCCCCTCCCAGATCCCTTAGATCTTTTATTTAGCAATTCCCTCCCTCTCTCTCCCACTTATTAGCACAACATTTTTCCGTAGTGTAGCAGTTCCCACCCGCTCCCGCCCCGTGCACGCGCCCACTCCCGCCTCCCATGCACGCGTGCGGGCCCGTGCGCACTTCCGATGGCTCCGCCCATGATCCCACCTCTCAACTCTGCCAGGCCGACACTGATGGCTGCCCACTCGCCTCCCACATCGGCTCCCACCCACCAACGATTACGGCCATCGATGTCCGATGCAAAGAGGGCCACAGAGTGGCTCTTTCTGCATCGGGTGGCTAAGAATAGTTATTGCAGGATGCCTCAATATAACCGTTTTCAAAGACCAACGACGTACAGGGTACGTCCTTGGTCGTTAAGGACATTTTTTTGGAGAACGTACCCTGTACGTCGTTGTTCATTAAGGGGTTAAATGGACAGTCAAGTCAAAATTAAACTTTCAAATCTTTCCAATTTGCTTCCATTAACAAAATGTGCACAGTCTTTTTATATTTTACACTTTTTGAGTCACCAGCTCCTAATGAGCATGTGCAAGAATTCACAAAATGCACAGAATATATGTATTTATTGTCACATGACAAAGGAGGAGTGGAAATAGACATAACTTTGATATTTGTCAAAACAAAATCTACTACTCATTTGAAATTCAGACTATGTGGCCGAATTATCAAGCTCCCAATGGAGCTTGATGCCCCTCCGCCGGAAACAGCAGTTATGAAGAAGTGGTCATAAGACCGCTGCTCCATATCTGGTCCGCTTGCTCTGAGGCTGCGGACATTAATCTGCCCAATCCTATATGATCGGGCTGATTGACACCCCCTGCTAGCGGCCGATTGGCTGTGAATCTGCAGGGGGCGGCATTGCACAAGCAGTTCACTAGAACGTCTTGTGCAATGATAAATGCCAACAGCACTGAGTGGATCATGTCCGACAAACCGATGATAAATCGTCCCCTAAGGGGTAGATTTATTAAATGTCGGACGGACATGATCCGCTGTAGCTGATCATGTCCGCCCAACATTGCTAAATGCTGACAGCTTATAACATTGCACAAGTATTTCTAGTGAAATGTTTGTTCAATGCTGCACCCTGCACATTCGAGTCCAATCGGCCGATAGCAGGGGGTGTCAATCATCCTGATCGCATCTGATCAGGATGATTGCTGTACGCCACCTCAGAGGTGGTGGATGAGTAAAGGCGCAGCGGTCTTAGACCGCTGCCTCTTAACTTTTGTTTTTGCAGCTTAATAAATCAGCCCCTTTGTCCTGTTGAATTGACTTTTTACCATGTTAATTATGCAAATCTACTGTATTTACTGGTCCTTAATTCATTGTAGAGCAGCTTTAACTGTACACCAGTGTTGTTGTCTAGAAAGTTCAGTATATCAGTAAACTACTGCTAGAGTTGATCATAAAATGCCTTGTTAACAAAGTCTATGAATTGATGGAACTTTGCAATGACAGTATTTACAAACCCATTATGAGTTATTAAATCCCAAGATACATTTGTCATGAGATGCAGGACACAGCATAGAAGGTACAACACTATTTTATTGCAGAGAATAGAAGTATACAGCTTGTACAACACATCTAACTTGGTAACTGCGACATAGACAATCAATCCCCTAAACCACTCCCCCCATCCGGGGACGTCACTTTCCACTCTCATCACATCTTCCCTCTTTTCAAAGGACATTTTTTTTTCTTTTTGAATACATCAAATAACAAGGTATACAAGAAGCATACAGAAATAGTTTTGTTTAGTATACAACAAATAACAAGTTAAAGAGGATATACATAAAGAACAAGAAATACAATCCTGACTCAAACATCGAGGTAGACTACCCTAGTCCACAGTGACCATGGGATGATTCTACCCATAATTCCGGTCACTAACTAGTGCTAATCCTGATATCGGGCTGGAAGTTTCACCACCCTTCCACTTGATGTAATTTTACATGAACTGTCCTCTGATACAGAAGAAGGTGATTGAGAGTCTGCTGGAAGCAAAGAAGTATCCCCGCTGTTATCTTGCTGACTTGCTGAGGGGTAGGCACCCCTTTTAAAACAGGGGATCCCACCGGCAGTGGTACTGAGACATCCAGTCCCAAACTCTCAGGTACTGGCTAAAGATGTTTCCGATTTCGATGTGTGACTGTCCCTCCATCAGTAAGAACTACATAAGACCTTGGTTCTGGAGAGCGTCCAATTACCGTAGCAGGCGTCTTCCATTTCTTCTCATCATCCAGTTTAACTCTGACATTTTGCCCCACATTCAGCTCCTGCAAGGGCCTGACAGAGTGTTTCCTGTCGTAGAAGAATCGATAGCCCCTTTTAGCCTCTTCATCCCTCCTAAGGACTGCCGTAGCTGCCCTTTCTCTGCACTTTGTAATGCCCAAGTGGCCATCATGAATCCTGCTTAACATCTCCTGACGCATGCTAACAGGAATAACAATGCGGTCCTGGAACAGCACCAACCCATCCAGTTCCGTGAGCTGTGACCTTTCTGACTGGTAAGAACTTAAAGACATCCAGGCTGCCCGGCTCTTGGGCAAACCTTATTTTATGTACTTAATAACTTATTGAAGGTCAGTATCTAAATATGTCTCCTTTCTTATTTTCTCTAGCTTCCCTGAAGAAATGGATTTGGATGCCAGAACTGAATCTACATACACTTTCCCATCTGATTCCGTTGAAGATTCTTCAGCAGCAGCCAGCGGGAGCCTGGAAAGTGTATTTGCCACTACCAGTTGTTTCCCCGGCGCATGCACTGCCTGAATGTTGAACCTGAGCAGCCTCATCAGAAGTCTCTGGCATCTTAGGGGTGTTTTGCAATATCATAGGAGTCAATTAGAGGGACTAGCAGTTTATGGTCAGTCTCCAGGCTAAATTTCTCTAAACCCACTAAGTAACACTGGAAGCGCTCACAGGCCCAAACTGCAGCCAGACACTCTTTCTCAATTTGGGTGTATTTCGACTCAGCAGCCGTCAGTGTATGGTAACAGTAGGCGATGGGCTGTAGTTTGTTCTCATTCAACTGCAGGGGGGTGGCCCCTAACCCATAACTGCTCGCATCAGCACTAACCACAGTCTTTTTAGAAGGGTCATAGAACCTCAACACTGGGGCAGACCCCAGTAGGGACTTGACCTGCACAAAAGATTCTTCCTGTGAAGGTCCCCAGACCCAGGTAACATCTTTCTTTAACAACTCTGTGATAGGGTGTAGTATTGTGGATGAATCTGGAAGGAATCAGCCCACATAATTCACAAGGCCCAATATTTGTCTCAGCTCATGTACATCAGAAGGACTTTTCATCTGTTCAATAGCAAGGATTTTATCAGGGTCCGGCTTGATGCCATCCCCATTGATAATATGCCCAAAGTAACATAACTCAGCCTTCCTAAAATGGCATTTCTCCTTATTAAATTTCAGCCCAGACTCTCTAATGGTCTGCAGCACACAGCTCGATCGCTGATCATGTTCTTCCAATCTAGACCCATACACCAAAATGTCGTCCATGACGACTACCGTGCCCTTGTGGTCCCTTAGGAGAGAACTCATCTCTCTTTGAAAGATTTCAGGAGCAGAGGATATCCTGAAGGGGAGTCTGCAGAAGCAAAACCAACCTACTGGTGTAATGAAGGTAGTCATTTATGGCACTTTGGATCTAGAGGTATCTTCCAGAAGCCGCTTGAAGCATCCAGTGTAGAGAAGAACTTTGCCCCAGCCAATTTCGGAGCTATTTCTTCAAGTGTTGGCAGCACATATCTCTCTCTCTTCACCGCCTCATTCAGCCTTTTCAAGTCTACGCAGATACGTACCTTCCCGTTTTTCTTCGCAACAGGCACAATGGGGGCACACCAGTCAGTTGCTTCAACAACCTCTTCAATAACTCCCATATTCTTCAAACCGAGAAGTTCCTTCTCCACATGAGGCATGAGCGGGAACGGAATTCTACGAGGAGTGGTAATGCTGTATGGGTGATATTCAGACTGGGTTGCAATTCAGTAGGCCCAATTCACCAAACATGTCTTCTGAAATCTCATTCACTCTGGCGACCAGGTCCAAACCACATGCTGCTTTTCCACTCAATAGGTTGTTAACACACTGACCTCTAATCACATGTACCCACATGGTGAATTTCCTCTGCTTGTACTCGCAACTGGCAAGGAATTTCCCTGCACAATCGATGCGGCCACCAGGACTATGAACTTTTGTTGTAACTTTCACCAGCTGAGGCTGTCGAAGCAGTTTTATGAATGCTGCAAGGGACATAACAGTGATGTCTGCTCCTGTGTCAATCTTAAAGGCAACTTTGGCTCCCATTACAGTAAGAGTAACCCGCCAATCTTCATCTGAACCAGACCATTCAACAACGGACCCTACAAAGGACACTTCTTGACCCTCCTGGTCACTATCCACCTGCATCTCCTTAAAGGGACACTGAACCCAATTTTTTTAATTCATGATTGAGATAGAGCATGCAATTTTAAGCAACTTTCTAATTTACTTCTATTATCAATTTTTCTTCGTTATCTTGCAACCTTTATTTGAAAAAGAAGGCATCTAAGCTAAGGAGCCAGCAAATGTTTGGTTCAGAACCATGGATAGCACTTGTTTTTATTGGTGCTGTCCAATCAGCAAGGACAACCCAGGTTGTTCACCAAAAATGGGCCGGCATCTAAACTTACATTCTTGCTTTTCTAATAAACATACCAAGAGAATGAAGAAAATTTGATAATAGGAGTAAATTAGAAAGTTGCTTAAAATTGCATGCTCTATCTGAATCACGAATGAAAATTTTTGGGTTCAGTGTCCCTTTAATGTATTCAGTTTTACACGCCACTTCAAAATGGCCTATTCGGTTACATTTTCTACATCTTTTGTCTTTAGCAGGGCATACAACACTCTGATCATGTAGAATAAAAAAGAAGGCGCCACCATAGTGTACGATCAATGGATATAGACAAGCTTCAGATGCGCATGAAAAACTGATACTTACAAGCTCCCTGACACTTGAGAAGTGTCACAAACGCCTTCTGGAACTTTATGAGTCGTCCAGCTAACTCCCACTCTCGTCCGTATTGGCCCATTCTATGGGGTATTCAGATGAATGCCGGATAACTTGCTCTCCCGGTCTGGTCTCTGCTTTAGCAGGCTTGAATCTTGTTCTGGAGGTGGCCTAACCCGGTAGGCTCCTATGCAGAGTGATAACCGTAAAGCGCCGTGGACAGCACACTCCAAAATATATAAAACCAACTGCTAAAATTTGGTAAAATAAAATAGAGTTCGTGGATCCAACGTCTTATAAAACTTAACTTTATTTTATAACACAACGTTTCTCGGTCTTAAATGACCGTTTCATCAGGTGTCCAGACTTATAAGACGTTGGATCCACGAACTCTATTTTATTTTACCAAATTTTAGCAGTTGGTTTTATATATTTTGGAGTGTGCTGTCCACGGTGCTTTACGGTTATCACTGTGTATAGGAGCCTACCGGGTTAGGCCACCTCCAGAACAAGATTCAAGCCTGCTAAAGCAGAGACCAGACCGGGAGAGCCAGTTATCCGGCATTCATCTGAATACCCCATAGAACGGGCCAATACGGACGAGAGTGGGAGTTAGCTGGACAACTCATAAAGTTCCAGAAGGCATTTGTGACACTTCTCAAGTGTCAGGGAGCTTGTAAGTATCAGTTTTTCATGCGCATCTGAAGCTTGTTTATATCCATTGATCGTACACTATGGTGGCGCCTTCTTTTTTATTCTACATTTCTACAGATTCTGTTCTTTTGGGACACCAGCAAAAGTATTGAAGAAGCTGTGAGCCATCATTAGACCGAGCCTGAGAGAGCACTCTCACATATGTGAACCCCCTTAGGTTTCACCAAGCAATATCGACGTAGCAATATCAGCTAAGTCATTGAACTTTCACTTTTTGGTTCATCACCAACCAATACAAATTGACATTCACTGCATTAATTTATTTTGAATTCATTTGTGTTATATTTATATATACATTTGTTGTGGTATAGTACCACTGTATCACTGTATCTGTTGGCGCACTGTTCATTTATAATTATTGTTAAACACTCTGATCATGGGTATGCTTACAACGCGTGCAGTGAGCATGCTGCGCCCATCCGCTTCTAGGCCTATCTGTTGCCCTTGGTCTACTGCTCACACTGTGCCTTTCAATAGCAGCTCTCCTGAACTGCTGCACTTCATCCACAATACTCTCAGACCTCAGATCAGCACTTTGCTTTTTCACCAGTTCACACTGGCGGGCCATCCTAATAACCCCATCCAATGTTAAATCAGCCTCCAACTGTAGCTTCAGTGAGACTTCAGCATCTGCAATTCCTATGACTATTCTGTCTCTGATTTGCTCCTCTTTAGCAACACCAGACTTACAGAATTCAGCTTGTTCATACAGGCTGCACACAAATGACTCCAAAGATTCTCCCACACGCTGGGCACGTTTGTGAAAACAAGCCCTTTCATGAATCACATTTATTTTGGGCACAAAGTGGGCACTGAGTTTGTTCATAACTATTTCAAAGTCAAATTCTTCCCCTTCTTGGAAAGTAAAGGCATTGAACACTGGCTCCACATCTTTCCCCATAGAGAATAAAAGAGAATTAATTTGTACTTCACCACTCTCCTTGTCCAGCTTGGAATCAAACCTGAAGCGTTGAAACCGCTGACACCATGTGGGCCAAGCTGCAGGCTGAATACTATGTATTCATAGTCAATATCATTGAAAGGATTTGTACGATTTTCATAATATAAATAGTTACAAACACTCTGTGGACATCTAAATACCATTGGCAAAAAAAAAGGCTTCATAGTCACCATCATCATGAAAGGGAATGTTTGAAATTATTTATATATATATTTTTATGAAAAATGTTGACTCATTTACTCAAACACATTCGTACAATAATAGTAACTATGGGGCCTATTTATGTAAGTGCGAGTGGACATGATATGATGTAGCGTATCATGTCCGCTGCACATCGATAAATGCCGACAGCATACACTGTCGGCATTTATAATTGCACCAGCAGTTCTTGTGAACTGCTGGTGCAATGCCGCCCCCTGCAGATTCGCAGCCAATCGGCCGCTAGCAGGGAGTGTCAATCAACCCGATCATATTCGATCGGGTTGATTTCTGTCTGCGGCCTCAGAGCAGGCGGATAAGTTATAGAACAGCGGTCTTTAGACCCCTGCTTTATAACTTCTGTTTCCGGTGAGCCTGAAGGCTCGCATGGAAACAGGGGCATCAAACTCCATATGGAGATTGATAAATTGGCCCCTAAGAAGCCTTTTTTTGCCAGTGGTATTTAGATGTCCCCAGAGTATTTGTAAGTATTTATATTATGAAAATCATACAAATCCTTTCAATGATATTGACTATGTATTATTTGTATGCCCACAGCTACTGCCAAAATTGTGGACATACCATTTCTCTAATATTTGCAGACTGCGGTAGTGAGCGCATGCGTGCTCTTTAGTGTAATTTGCTATTTTATTGTTATCGTGTTCTGAAGAGCGCATGCGTGCACAACTGTCTTTGCAAGTATTGTGTAGGCGTGGCAGGGTAGGGAAACGTAACAAAGTCGGCAAATAATACAGAACACCAGCCCATTTCTGGAGCACTTATGGCAGCAGTTTTGTAAGAATGTTATCAAATCTGCAAGAGCCCTAGATGTCAACACTTTATCCAGACATATAGTGCTCCAGATGCCTACCTAGGTATCTCTTCAACACAGAATATAATAGGAACAAAGCTAATTTGATAATAGAAGTAGATTGGAAACATTTTTTTTTTAAATTGTATGCTCTGTCTGAATCACAAAATAAATACTAAAACATCAAAAACCATAAGAATAAGCGACATATTCAAAGTTTAGGTAATTCAGTGTTGCTTGTTTGTAGTTAGTAGAAGAAGAAATCTTTACAGCACACATTTTATTTCTTCTATTCTGGATGGACACACATTTTGTAGGAATTTCACACATCCATTTATCATGAAATCACAGCTGTATAGCTGATAATCTAAATTCATATAACCAACTGGCTTAGTCATAATATTTTGTAAAAGAAATTTGTATGCAACAAAATATACTGAATTAACAATCAACAAAAATATTTTTGGCACTCCAGTTATTAGATTAAATAATTTTTATTTGCAAATACTTAAAATAATACAACATTAACGGGTATATGGCATTGATATCCTGATGTGTTTAGCGCTACAATTAAAGCGTAGTCTGTAGACTGTAGGTACCAAACACTAACATCTAAATCTAGTTAAATCTTCACCAGCCAATCAGACTTGGAAGAACACAAATTGGTTTAATTATTACAAATTATGCCGACCCTTCTAAAACTAATATGTTCATTGCTAGTAGGGATGGGTGAATGTGCTGAAATTGTAATTCATTTGGTAGAACAAATATTCCTGTGGTCATTCGTTTTGGACAATCGAATATCGATAAAAATGAAAAGCCATTAAAATTCGGTAATCGGTTTTAGAATGTTGCATTCGTTTTCAAATGTTCATAATTAGATCCAATATCCATATTCAAAATTTTGAATGTTACATTCGATTTAACAAATACTATTCAGAAGTTCAATAGTTCATGTGGTAGAGAATGTAGTAAATTGATACATAATTGATGAGGACAAATGACCTGAAAATAATATTATCAGTGGCAACGTGCATTTAAACATGGTGGTTAATTGGCATCAGCAGAATGGCTCTATAAACTTAGTAAAATTCTACAGGAGGCATTAGTCTCTTCTTGTTTGTGTGTGTGTGTGTGTGTGTGTGTGTGTGTGAATCTTTGAGTGTGCATGTGTGATTTTGTGTTTGTGAGTGTGTGTATTTGAGTTAAGTATATAAATATACATATGTGAGTATATGTGTGTTTTGTTTGTGTTTGTGTATGCGTGTGAGTATATGTATAAATGTTTAAATCAGTGTGTTTGTGTAAGTAAATGTTTAACTGTGCATTTTATATGTTTGAGTATATGTGTGTGTTTTAGTATGTGCGTTTGAATGTTTGAGTGTATGTTTATTTTTAAATAATTGTATGCATGTTTGAAACTGTGTGTGTGTATATGTGATTATGTGTGTGTTGGCAAGTGTGAATATTTTATTGGGTCTGTGTGAGTGTGTGAGTGCATGTATGCATTTAGGTATATTGGTGCTCAGTTTTGTGTGATTTTGTGTATGTATGCTTGAAATTGTCAGGAGGAATGGTGCATAGGATAGAGGGGAGATTTCAATAAATTGAGGTGCCTGCAACCATCTACCTAGGGGCACTACTATTGTATTGTAACCCTGGTCTTGTCTGCATTGTCTGACAAACTGGGATGTTAACTTAAAAAACTTTTTCAACATTTTATTAAAAAGGTACCACACTAACATGCTCAATAAGATCTCCTCCTGACAGCTTTAATATTCATCTTTTAACAGCTCTGGTAATTTATTTTATTTGCAGTTGTTCTTTGACAGCAGAGCCTTAGGTTTTCTCTCAAAGTCAGCCACCTCTGAGCGTGAGTCAATCTCCTTAGTTTGTGTTATATATGTATTGATTACACACTGCTAAAACCAGACCAGAATTCATTAAAACAGTGAAAGGAGGGTGCAATTTACGCAGGAAAGCATTACCATGCTATGAACATACACAGCACTAGGAAAATGGTTCACATCTTTATTTTTTTATATGCAATGATCTCTGAACACACATTCGCCTAGATTTAGAGTTTTGCGTTAGAAGGGTTGCGTTAGCTACGCGTGTATTTTTCCCTCCGCACCTTTTAAATACCGCTGGTATTTAGAGTTCACAGAAGGGCTGCGTTAGGCTCCAAAAAGGGAGCGTACAGGCATATTTACCGCCACTGCAACTCTAAATACCAGCGGTGCTTACGGACGCGGCCAGCTTCAAAAACATGCTTGTGCACGATTCCCCCATAGGAAACAATGGGGCAGTTTGAGCTGAAAAAAAACCTAACACCTGCAAAAAAGCAGCGTTCAGCTCCTAACGCAGCCTCATTGTTTCCTATGGGGAAACACTTCCTAAGTCTGCACCTAACACCCTAACATGTACCCCGAGTCTAAACACCCCTAACCTTACACTTTATTAACCCCTAATCTGCCGCCCCCGCTATCGCTGACCCCTGCATATTTTTTTAACACCTAATCTGCCGCTCCGTACACTGCCGCAACCTACGTTATCCCTATGTACCCCTAATCTGCTGCCCCTAACACCGCCGACCCCTATATTTATTAACCCCTAATCTGCCACCCCCAATGTCACAGCCACCTACCTACAATTATTAACCCCTAATCTGCCGACCGGACCTCACCACTACTATAATAAATGTATTAACCCTTAATCCGCCTCACTCCCGCCTCAAAAACCCTATAATAAATAGTATTAACCCCTAATCTGCCCTCCCTAACATCGCCGACACCTAACTTCAAGTATTAACCCCTAATCTGCCGACCGGACCTCGCCGCTACTCTAATAAATGTATTAACCCCTAAAGCTAACCCTAACACTAACACCCCCCTAAGTTAAATATAATTTTATTCTAACGAAATAAAATAATTCTTATTAAATAAATTATTCCTATTTAAAGCTAAATACCTGTAAAATAAACCCTAATATTTATTTTACAGGCAACTTTGTATTTATTTTAACCAGGTACAATAGCTATTAAATAGTTAATAACTATTTAATAGCTACCTAGTTAAAATAATTACAAAATTAACAGTAAAATAAATCCTAACCTAAGTTACAATTAAACCTAACACTACACTATCAATAAATTAATTAAATAAACTACCTACAATTATCTACAATTAAATCATCTAAACTAAATTACAAAAAAAACAAACACTAAATTACAAAAAAAAAAAAACACTAAATTACAAAAAATAAAAAAAGATTACAAGAATTTTAAACTAATTACACCTACTCTAAGCCCCCTAAAAAATAACAAAGCCCCCCAAAATAACAAAATGCCCTACCCTATTCTAAAATAAAAAGAAAACAGCTCTTTTGCCTTACCAGCCCTTAAAAGGGCCTTTTGCGGGGCATGCCCCAAAGTAAACAGCTCTTTTGCCTGTAAAAGAAAACATACAATACCCCCCCCAACATACAATCCAGCAGCCACATACCCCTAATCTAACCCAAACCCCCCTTAAATAAACCTAACACAAAGCCCCTGAAGATCTCCCTACCTTTTCTTCACCACGCCGGGTATCACCGATCCGTCCAGAAGAGGGTCCGAAGTCTTCCTCCTATCCAGCAAGAAGAGGTCCAGAAGAGGGTCCAAAGTCTTCCTCCTATCCGGCAAGAAGAGGACATCCGGACCGGCAAACATCTTCATCCAAGCGGCATCTTCTATCTTCTTCCATCCGGAGCGGAGCGGGACCATCTTCAAGCAGCAGACGCGGAGCCATCCTTCTTCACCGATGGACTAACCACGAATGAAGGTTCATTTAAGGGACGTCATCCAAGATGGCGTTCCTCGAATTCCGATTGGCTGATAGGATTCTATCAGCCAATCGGAATTAAGGTAGGAAAAATCTGATTGGCTGATTCAAGTTCATTCCGATTGGCTGATCCAATCAGCCAATCAGATTGAGCTCGCATTCTATTGGCTGATCGGAACATTCACCGTTCGAGAAGCTCTTCTTCCAGGCAGTTCCGTCATCTTCTATCATCATCCTGTGCAAATGCGGCGCAGAGCGGAGGTGCAGAGTGGTCTTCCCCAATGCGCGGATCTGGTCCTCAGCGGCGGTTCTCAGCAGCAGCAATCCTCGGTGGCGTGGAGGATCCTCTCCGATGTCTGTCGCACACTTAAAATTAAAATCAAGGTACCGCATTCAATTTGGGCTACCTTGCATGTCTATTGGCTGAAAATTTGAAATCAGCCAATAGGATTAGAGCTACTGAAATCCTATTGGCTGTTCAAAATTTTCAGATTTTAATTTTCAGTGTGCGGGTATGGGGTACCTTGCATTTAATCTTCATTGTGCGACGGACGATCGCATAAAGAGGAGCCTCAGGATGAGGATCTCCGACACTGAAGACCGCCGCTGAGGACCGCCACTGAGGATCCGTGCATTTGTGAAGCCAGCTCCGCACCTCTGCTCCACGCTGCCTTTGCTCCGGATGAAGCTAGAAGATGATGGAGCCGCCTGGAAGAAGACCTTCTCCGCCGGACTTCAAGAACAGTGAGTACCTATTTTGGGCTTAGTTTTAGGCATTTTTGTTTTAATTTTTGGGGAAATTTTTTTTAGATTAGGGTTTTTTGGGGCTTAAAAAAGAGATGATTGCCCTTTTAAGGGCAGTAAAAGAGCTGAATGCCCTTTTAGGGGCAATGCCCATTCAAATGCCCCTTTAGGGGCAATGGGTAGTTTAGGTTTTTTTTAGTGTTGGGTTTTTTATTTTGGGTGGTTTGGTGGGTGGGGGTTTTTACTGTTAGGGGGGACTTAGTATTTTTTAAACGTAAAAGAGCTGTTTAACTTAGGGCAATGCCGAATAAAAAGCCCTTTTAAGGGCTATTGGTAGTTTAGATTAGGGGGTGTTTTTATTTTGGGGAGCTTTTTTATTTTCATAGGGATTAGGTTTGATTTTTTTATTTTTGATAATTTTGTTTATTTTTTTCTGTAATTTTAGAGTTTTTTATTTTTTGTAATTTAATGTTAGGATTTTTTATTTTAATTGTAATTTAGTAGTAATTGGGGTTATTTTAGGGGGTGTTAGGTTAGGGAGCTTAGTAGTTAAATTAGTTATTTGCATTGTGGGGGGGTGGCGGTATAGGGGTTAATATATGAATTAGATTTATTGCGATGTGGGGGTTTGGCGGTTTAGGGGTTAAGAGGTTAATTAGGTTTATTGCGATGTGGGGAGTTGGCGGTTTAAGAGTTAATAGGTTAAATAGGTTTATTGCGATGTGGGGGTTTTGCGGTTTATGGGTTAATAGATTAATTAGGTTTATTGCGATGTGGGGGGTTGGCGGTTTAGGGGTTAATATTTTAATTATGTTATTTGCGGATTAGGGGTTAATTACTTTATTGTTTTGCAATGTGAGGATTGGCGTTTTAGGTGTTTGTTAATACTTTGTGCGGGAGGTTAGTTTTTTTTTTGTTATACTTTGTGTGGGCGGTTATGTGTTTTTTTTTTTTTCTTGCTGGCGGTTACGTATTTTTAGTTATTCCATGAGGACAGTTGTGTGTGTGTTTTTTTTTTTAAATGCTTCTCGTTTGCCTACACTTCATCCAGGTGGATTCTTCGGTGGATTCTTTCACCACACTGCCATTTTCGGAATCTACCTAGATGCAGCGCTGCTCGGGCAACCAACATTCCTTTGAGGATGCATGCGTAACTGGCTATGGCGATGGATGCATTACAAAGGCGATTATAGTATAGATACTTTTTACATCTGTGATTACCTTGTATCTAAGCCCATGCAAACTGCCCCCTTATTTAAGTTATTTTGCTGACTCCTAGGTAACTCCACAGACATGAGCACACTGTTATCTATATGGCACACATGAACTAACACCCTCTAGTTGTGAAAAATGTCAAAATGCATTCAAGGGCTAAGAGATTTGCATATGAGCCTCCAAGGTTTAGCTTTTAACTAAGAATACCAAGAGAACAAAACAAAATTGATGATAAAAGTAAATTGGAAAGTTGTTTAAAATGACATGCCCTATATGAACCATGAAAGTTTAGTTTTGACTAGACTGTCCCTTTAAGTAGATGAAAACATGTAAAAACATATTTATGTAATATTCATATTTTATAAACATTTTAACTATGTATTTTCTGTAAATATTTAAAATTTTCTAATACAAATATATGTTGTTTGCACAATGGGTGTTAGGTTTTTTCAACATTTTTTTTCTCCATTGACTTCTATGGGGAATGCGAAAATGCAATGGTGTATGCGCAATCTCAAGTGTTAGTTTTTTCCCCCACTTATTTTCTCCATTGATATATATATATAGTGCCTGAAATACATATTAATGAGTGCAAAAATGACACTTTTATTAGTAGATATCACTCTATATAAGAAAATATCATTTATTTGTTATACATTTATATTAGTATAGTTTTATTTCTATATGCACTTATATCAGTGTTGTAACATGGTAAAAAAATAATAATAAAAAAAAAACATCCCATTTTTTTTTTAGATACGCTGAGACCACCGATATGCATTATAATATACATATACCCTATGCTTTAGAAGTGACAAAAAAAACACATTTTATAATCAAAGGACTATAGTATTTAAAAAAACTAAATTTTAAGACTATAGACTTTACAGTACTGTGTTTTTATCCCCCACATAGGGGTTAAACACACAATAAAATGATAATCAGGACCTGGGGAGCACTGCTGGCCCCAAACAGAAACCACTGCTGATCCAATTAGCAGTGCTAGTTACACATCTGAATCATGTAACTAGCACTGCTGATTGGATCAGCAGCGGGTTCCTCTCAGGAGCAGAAGTGCTCTGCGGGTCCCGAGCAACACATTTACTGTGCGTTTAACCCCTTTGCAGGGGTTAAACAAACAATAGTGTAGGGTTAACAGTCTTAAAATTGCACGTTAGAAGAAAATGTAATTTTTCGACTGTTATGAGGCTTTAAGGTATTGAAGTTTATTTTGCAAAGAAAACAAAGGAGCTGATAATTATTATTCATGCATTTCATAATTAATAAAGAGAGTTTTAGAGAAAATGTAATCAGTGAGTCATAGTTAATATTTTAGTAATTTATGTGAAATATTGTTTGTCAAATACTTTTAACTTTGGAATAGCACTCATTACCGTAACAATATGACGCAAATTGTTTGAGTACTTTTTAAAATATTTAAATGTGAAAAAGTAGACTCTTCTGTAGGCAATATGAGAATCTTTAGCCAGAGCTACAGAGAAAACTACCGCATCAAGATATTGATCCTTTTAGTTAAAGAAAAATGTCAAGTAGTTCTGTAAATAAAATGTTTCAAAGAGACAAAAATTTTATGTGAAAACTCAAAGTAACATAAACAACTAAAGATACTGTTCAAATACATTTTCAGTTAAAGATGTAAAAATTGAAATAGCTTTTTCTATCAAATAAAAAAAAAAAAATATATGTATATATAATTCTGGAGTTTATATCTATTTTGGAAGTTTTGCTGAGCTTCATTATTAGATGAAATTGCATTAGCTCTTATTTTATTAGTTTGATTGTTTTTGAAGTGTATAATTTGTGTACTGACCGTGCCAGACTCGTCAACTGTTTGACTAACCTCTCAAGAGTAGAGGTCAGTCTTATTGGCGTATGTTGCCGCTAAAAGTGGATCTTTGCAGACCAAGAAACAGCATTCCTTTAAAGTTAATAAAGCCTTTAATGTAAAATATTTACATTAAAGACAAACCTCTTTAGAAGATAATATTAGTTTGCAAACATGCCCCAAAATAGCAAAAGCCACCATACCTTGCAAATATAAACATTCACTATGTAGTATATTGTACATTAATATATATATATATATATATATATATATATATATATATATATATATATATATATAGTAGAAGGTAGGATAAGTGCACTCTCACAAACAGATAGTCAAGTGGATGTAGAACAAAGCACTCACTGGTCTTGAAAAAGTTTCCAAACTTAATTTATTCTCAGTGACGTTTCGGTCTATTCACCCCTTCATCAGACTAACCAACCAACCAACCGTTGATCTGATGAAGAGGTGAATACACCGAAACGTCACTGAGAATAAATTAAGTTTGGAAACTTTTTCAAGACCAGCGAGGGCTTTGTTCTACATCCAATATATATATATATATATATATATATATATATATATATATATATATATATATATATATATATATATATATATATATATATATATATATATATATATATATATATATATATATATATAAAATATATATATTTTTTATAACTTTATAATATGTTGTATTACAATTATAAATATAAATATATAGATAGATAGATAGATAGATAGATACTATATATATAAATATAATTATGCACTTTATGGGTCTACATTTACTATCTATTCGTCTTCACACAACTGCAAAATCTATGATTCTGTTTTTCAATAAAAATTAGTAATTGAATGTTAGATTGATTTATTTGGGGCATTGCATCATCTTGCACTTAATGTAGAAAAATAGGAGGATTAAATAAATAAATCTATAAGAAGTATTTGTTGCTAGAGATGTGCAGGGAAGAAAATTTTGTTTAGGACAACATTTTCGTTATGAAGATTTCGAGAAATTTGTTTCTCCAAATATTTGTTAGCTGGACTATTCGGTTTTGGTTTCAATTTCAACTAAACGAAAATTTAATTTTACAACACTTACATTTTTTTTCAGTAAAATGTATGTAAATGTTTCAATGTTACAGGTGAAAAGTTTTATCTGTAGCTACAATACTTAATGTGCTCTGGAGAGCACGGAGAACACGTTAAAGTAAGTATTAAGGTCTTAAAAAAAAAAATTAAGGGAAAAAAATTAATACAGAGGATTACCATAATTTTTTTTGTTTTCTTTATTTTCGTTGGTTTCTTCATTCAGATTTTTGTTTTGTTAAGACAAAACGAAAATCTGATTTTTGTGACAAATGTGCATTCGTCTGAAAATGAAGACACATCTCTATTTGTTGCATCTTAAACTATATACAATTATGAATTTACAGAGGGGTGACATTGTATTCTGACACAATATGCACAATTATATCACTGTTGAAACTGAAATGGTAAAAAAAAATAATTAAGAAAACAGGCACTCAACCAGTTTCCCCCTCTATCAGTATATTTGTGTTGTTTAGAAAAATATGAATCCTGATATTAACAACAAAAAAGTGACTAAAGGTCACTTCCATGTAATTATTTTTACTATAATCATATCTTAACAGCTACAAGGACATAACGCTTTTATTTGAATAATGGCACCACCCACACAAGAGTTTTATAAAGTATTCTGGTAAAAGAGCTTCCCTAGGGTTCACAGACACTTCTCAAAACAGGTATTTGTCATTATTATGACAGTCACCTGGCAGCACAGAAATATTCATTTGTAACAGGCTTGCCTCATTCAAAATAGGTACTGCCAAAACAAAAAATATTTTGGCAGTGCTAAAGCATTTTACTTTTAGTAGCAATACGTAGTAAAACCTAATAATTTATTTTTACTGATATATATATATATATATATATATATATATATATATATATATATATACACACACACACACACACACAGATGGAGGATCTGCACTCTCACAAATTGTAAAGTATCCACCAGGGTGCGTGTATAGCAAAACATGATCCACATAAGTACTCACTGGGTTTGTTTATTATGATCAATAATATGTCTGGGGCCTTGTTCCTCTTCCTTAGTTGTCTAAGGAAGGGAAGCCAGTACATATACAATCACTGATCATTTTAAACGCTTGAGTTCCTTATGTTAACAAAGGAGGTTGTTTTTGTGAAATATATATATATATATATATATATATATAACACACAGAGACGCAGTTCCCTTCCGTGTTTTGTATATATATATATATATATATATATATATATATATATATATATATATATATATATATACATGTATATATATATATATATATATATATATATATATATATGCATCTAATTACCAACTTTTCCCACAGATAGGCATCCGCCTGGGTGCAGACTTGAAAGCAATACAAGGACCAAATGAAGATGCACTCACAGGACTTTTAACAGCAAAGTAAGGATTACTTTATTTGTGGAACGTTTTCGGGGATCAGGTCCCCTTCGTCAGCGTGAGTGAATCTTCATTTGGTCCTTGTGTGTGTATATATATATATATATATATATATATATATATTTTTTTTACTCACACATTTTATAGGACATTTGTGGATATTCTTCTGAAAATACATTTATACTGTTTTAGCAAACTACCTTACTTATATATTATGTTACATTTGTATCAAATTATTTACTTAAATGGTTGATTTATGCACTGTGCTTTGGGCTTATATGACATTTCCCTGTACATGTAGAGATGTATTCAGTTTCTGAAACATTTTTTCTCTAAGGAAAATAACACCAGAATGTTTTATCTAGTAATCTAGTGCAGTCTCTCTTTGGAAAAGAGCAATGTAGCACTGTAGTCTCCTTTTGAAGCAGTACATCTAGGTTTCTTCTTAAAAAAAACTCTTTGGAGTGCATGACCTTTCAGCTATTGCTACTGCAGGGAATTTCTAGAGAAGAACTTAGGAATCTTACACCTAGATTAGGAGTTTTGCGGTAACAGGGGTGCGGTGCTAACGCTGAGTTTATGCTGACCGCTCACCTACAAACAACGCTGGTATTACAGGCTTTTTAAACCCGGCGTTATCCGCAAAAAAGTGAGCGGAGAGCAAAATTTAGCTCCACATCTCACCTCAATACCAGCGTTGCTTACGGTAGCGGTGAGCTGGCTAAATGTGCTTGTGCACGATTTCCCCACAGGAATCAATGGGGCAGAATCGGCTGAAAAAAAACCTAACA
Source organism: Bombina bombina (assembly GCF_027579735.1). Classification (NCBI taxonomy): domain Eukaryota; kingdom Metazoa; phylum Chordata; class Amphibia; order Anura; family Bombinatoridae; genus Bombina; species Bombina bombina. The sequence continues at coordinate 461,343,362 of NC_069503.1, forward strand.
CCTGCAAAAAAGCAGCGTTCAGCTCGTAACGCAGCCCCATTTATTCCTATGGGGAAATACTTTTTACGTTTACACCTAACACCCTAACATGAACCCTGAGTCTAAACACCCCTAATATTACACTTATAAACCCCTAATCTGCCGTCCCCGACATCGTCACCACCTACATTATATTATTAACCCCTAATCTGCCGCTCCGGACACCGCCGCCACCTACATTATACTAATGAACCCCTAATCTGCTACCCCCAACATTGCCAAACCCTACATTATATTTATTAACCCCTAATCTTCCGCCCCAATGTCTCCGCCACCTAACTACACTTATTAACCCCTAATCTGCCGCCCCCAACGTCGCCGCCACTATAATAAATATATTAACCCCTAAACCTAAGTCTAGCCCTAACCCCCCTTAACTTAAATATAATTTTAAATCATTTAAATAAAATTACTATAATTAAATAAATTATTCCTATTTAAAACTAAATACTTACCTGTAAAAATAAAACCTAAGATAGCTACAATATAACTATTAGTTACATTGTAGCTATTTTAGGATTTATTTTTATTTTACAGGCAAGTTTGTATTTATTTTAACTAGGTAGAATAGTTATTAAATAGTTATTAACTATTTAATAACTACCTAGCTAAAATAAGTACAAATGTACCTGTAAAATAAACCCTAACCTAAGTTTCAATTATGCCTAACACTACACTATAATTAAATGAATTACCTAAACTAACTACAATTAATTACAATTAAATTAAATAAACTAAAGTATGAAAAAAACCCACTAAATTACAAAAAATAATAAAATAATTACAAGAATTTTAAACTAATTACACCTACTCTAATCCCCCTAAGAAAATAAAAAAGCCCCCCAAAATGAAAAAAATCCCTTCCCTATACTAAATTACAAATAGCCCTTAAAAAGGCTTTTTGCGGGGCATTGCCCCAAAAGTAATCAGCTCTTTTACCTGTAAAAAAAAATACAATACCCCCAACATTAAAACCCACCACCCACACACCCAACCCTATTCTAAAACCCACCCAATCCACCTTTAATAAAACCTAACACTAACCCCTTGAAGATCACCCTACCTTGAGACGTCTTCACCCAACCGGGCAGAAGTGGTCCTCCAGAGGGGCAGAAGTCTTCATCCGATCCAGGCAGAAGAGGACCTCCAGATGGGCAGAAGTCTTCATCCAGACAGCATCTTCTATCTTCATCCATCCGGAGCGGAGCGGGTCCATCTTCAAGCCAGCTGACGCGGAGCATCCTCTTCCAACGACATCCAACTGAAGAATGAAGGTTCCTTTAAATGACGTCATCCATCAGCCAATCGGAATTAAGGTAGGAAAAATCCTATTGGCTGATCCAATCAGCCAATAGGATTGAGCTCGCATTCTATTGGCTGATTGGAACAGCCAATAGAATGCAAGCTCAATCCTATTGGCTGATTGGATCAGCCAATAGGATTGAACTTCATTCCTATTGGCTGATTGCATCAGCCAATAGGATTTTTCCTACCTTAATTCCGATTGGCTTATAGAATCCTATCAGCCAATCGGAATTCAAGGGACGCCATCTTGGATGAAGATTTCTGCCCCTCTGGAGGACCACTTCTGCCCAGTTGGGTGAAGTTGTCTCAAGGTAGGGTGATCTTCAAGGGGTTAGTGTTAGGTTTTATTAAAGGGGGATTGGGTGGGTTTTAGAGTAGGGTTGGGTGTGTGGGTGGTGGGTTTTAATGTTGGGGGGGTGTTGTATTTTTTTTTACAGGTAAAAGAGCTGATTACTTTGGGGCATTGCCCCGCAAAAGACCCTTTTAAGGGCTATTTGTAATTTAGTATAGGGTAGGGTTTTTTTTATTTTGGGGGGCTTTTTTATTTTATTAGGGGGATTAGATTAGGTGTAATTAGTTTAAAATTCTTGTAATTATTTTATTATTTTTTGTAATTTAGTGGGGGTTTTTTTCCGTACTTTAGTTTATTTAATTTAATTGTATTTAATTGTAGTTAGTTTAGGTAATTAATTTAATTATAGTGTAGTGTTAGGTGTAATTGTAACTTAGGTTAGGATTTATTTTACAGGTTAATTTGTACTTATTTTAGCTAGGTAGTTATTAAATAGTTAATAACTATTTAATAACTATTGTACCTACTTAAAATAAATACAAAGTTGCCTGTAAAATAAAAATAAACCCTGAGATAGCTACAATGTAACTATTAGTTATATTGTAGATATTTTAGGGTTTATTTTACAGGTAAGTATTTATTTTTAAATAATAATTTATTTAATTCTAGTAATTTTACTTAGATTATTTTAAATAATATTTAAGTTAGGGGGGTTAGACTTAGGGTTAGACTTAGGTTTAGGGGTTAATACATTTAATATAGTGGTGGCGACGTTGGGGGCAGCAGATTAGGGGTTAATAAATGTAGGTAGGTGTCGGCGATGTTAGGGACGGCAGATTAGGGGTTAATAAAATTTACTTAAGTGTTTGCAATGTGCGGGGGCGCCTTGGTTTAGGGGTTAATAGTTAGTTTATGGGTGTTAGTGTACTTTTTAGCACTTTAGTTAAGAGTTTTATGTTACGGCGTTAGCCCATAAAACTCTTAACTACTGACTTTTAAATGCGTTAGGAGTCTTGACAGGAGAGGATGTACCGCTCACTTTTTCCACGACTTGTAATACCGGCGTTAGGCAAATCCCATAGAAAAGATAGGATATGCACTTGACATGAGTGGATTTGCAGTATGCTCGAGTCGCGGAGAAAAAGTGAGCGGTACACCTGTACCTGCCAGAGTCGTAATACCAGCGGGCGTTTAAAAAACAACATTGGGACCTCTCAACGCTGCTTTTTAAGGCTAATGCAAGACTCGTAATCTAGGCGTTAGTCTTCTCATAATTCTTTTGCCTAAACTGTATACTACATTAGCAAAATCTACAACTTTGAATCCCCACAGCACCTTTTCCTCCAGGGCTATTGCCACAATCTTTCTTATAGTAGGGTCCACCCAAGGTTGTGACATCAACCCAAACAAAGTCGAAAAAGAAAATAGCATCCCTAAAGCACTCTGGAGGAACAAATAATTAAATGGGTCCAAAAGACAGGACACACAATGAAAGGGAGGGTTTCTCAATCCTCACAACAATATGAGGGAAGAAAGGAAAAATAAAACTTAACATTTATTTATATCAAAAAAATATAAATATAAAACCCCATTAAAAACACTTAAAGGGACAGTATGCACTCATTTTCATATAGCTGCATGTAATAGACACTACTATAAAGAAAAAGATGCACAGATACTGATATAAAAATCCAGTATAAAACTGTTTAAAAACTTACTTAGAAGCTGCCAGTTTAGCTCTGTTTAAAAGGTAGTAGGAAAGCCCACTGCAAGTGGGAAATAAGACACTGCCCCCCTCCCCCTTCTTTTGCATATGAAAAGACCCTTTACACAAACAGGAGAAAGCTGGAGAAGGTAGCTGACGGTATTCAAATAAAACTTTGGGGCTTGGTTAGGAGTCTTAAAATCAGAGCAATGTTATTTAAAAATAAGCAAAACTATAGATTTTTAAAAAAAAAAAATACTTTATGGGCTATATAATATAATCATCTACAAAACATTTATGCAAAGAAAAAATGAGTGTATAATGTCCCTTTAAAATCTTTACTCTGTGGAAATTTTTTGAAATTTTTTGATTGTTTGTATTTTTATTTTTGTTTCTTTGTTGTTATATAATCTTTTGTAATATGTAAATAAAGAAAAGATTAAACTAAAAACACTTAAAAAAGAAAGAAATGTGGGTTAGTTGTGTCCCTAAGAGAAGGTCTGTATATATACTCTCCTTAACTATATAGTTTGCAACTGTTAGAAAACTATGTTGCTTGAGTGAAAGTGGATTTAACCCTGCCATCGTTGCTCCTAGTTTATTTATCTATTAGTTTATATATATATATATGAGGGGTTATGCATCTTAGGGATCTGCTTACGGGGTCCTAATAGTTCACAGCTGTTTCCGTGTTATTTTTTTTTTTTTTTTTTAAAAGTACCTGTGTCCTGTCTGGAGGCCACTCATCTAACACTGAATCTCATCAGTTCTATACTGTTTTCAAGGCTGTTATAATTGCTCAATTACTATTAGTATTTTACCCTGAGGACCTGCTTCCTACCAAACTATTCTTGTTTTTTTTCATTGCCTATATGATGTCTGACAAAACATGTTACTTATGCTGTTGGTGTATAGTTTATCATACCGCATATTGCCTGATACCACTGTTGCTAGATTTTATTTAACTTTTTTTTTTAGACTAGTTACTCCAATGTGTTTATATTTCATCAAAGGAAATCCTATTACACCTACTTTCTATTTAGTTCAACATAGGGTACAGTCATATTATACGATCCAAACTGATATATACTTATAGGCAGAGATTCTGTTTGCTAAAACTAAAAATTACACGCCTGGAGTATTTCCCTGCAAGACCAGTCAACAAGAGATGACTCCCACTGATTTGCTCACATTTTATATTTTATTTAGTTATACAGTTTTCAGGGACACTTCAGGGTAAAACTACTTACTAAGTTTGATATATATATATAATATGCTAAAGTCGTAGCCTTTTGTAAGCATTACACACATTGGATATCTAGTTCTCTTTATAATTATTCCTTCTCTGTGCATATGGAGTAATTCTCTTACAGTACTACTATAGTAGTATAATTACATTTTTAGGCCAGCTCCTACACAGAAAACATAGGTTTAGTCCCTAGTAATTAAACATAGTGCAAGTCAGACATACTAGGATGCCTCTTTGTCCTTCATTATAGATATAAAGGAATGCCGTCTGTTAGAAGCGCCCAAACACCTCATTATATAATATTAGTTGTACTCATAACACTAGACAGATGAGTGATGTATCTCCCCTCACCCTTTCCCACTCTGTGAATCAGAGTGGGTCATATCCAATATCCCTTTTCCGTCTTTGTCCAGTGGTGACATTAGCCCCTGAGGGGAGATACAGCATATCCCATCCTTCTAACTATATAATAGGGCTTCCACTAACTGCTCGGCTGCCTTGTATAGCTCCGCCCCCCATTCCCTCCCCCACTCCACTTCGAGCGGCTCTTGCCCGCTGAACTCCCTTTCCCCTCACCCCGCTAATTTGGTCCAAAAGAGACCAAACATAGGCTAACACACACTTGTCCCAATTTTGCTAGAATATATACCTTATAAATGTTCTTTATGGCAATGTGGAGATTATACTCTATATATATTATTTCAGTTCACCATACATTATGAGCTTAAAAGAAAAAGAAAACAGAGGTTTCATTTTTGTTTGTCTAGTTTTTTGTGAGTTCTGGATGTTATCGTTATTTATTTCGTCTCACATGTTTTTGACATCTGAAAGTTGCAAAGAAAATTTATATGGATACTCATCTATTATTACCTAACCTAGGTTCTGGGTCACCTAGTCTCTTATACATTATAATGTCATGAACAAAATAAGCACTCACATGTGAGCGTTAATATGCCCGCCTGAAAAGTCAATGTATATTTATCTATTGTATCTATGTCAAACATTTTTTCTTTCTTCTTGTTGTAACATTCGAAAAACCTCAATAAAAAAAAAGAAAAAAAAAGAAAGAAATAACATACAGGGACATGAAAGGTCCAAATCACAGTATTGTATCAATTCACGCAGAGAACACCTATACAATCAAATGGAAGGCATAATAGCAGAAAGGTTCAAATGAGGTAATTATCCCCATTATATAGTGCAACACGAAACAAAAAAGAGCCCTAATGAATAGTCTTCCGGTGACTATATCATCTCCCTAAGGAGAACCACAAACAAATCTTACACATTGATCAAATCAACTAAGGGAGAAAAAAGCAAACAATTGTGCAATTGACTTATAGCATGAGTAGTTAACTGGAGGTTACCTTATTTGAGGGCTGGAAATACTTGTGCTGGAGATGCTCTACACAACAGAGTAAGGAACAAGTTTTGTTTTTTAACTGTGTAGGTAGACTAGATTTAGATGTCAGGGCCAATAAGAAGGCCAGGAATGTAGTCAGAAAACTAGCCAGAGTCAGGAACCAGGAACATCATTAGAGACCAATCATCATAACAAGAGGAGCAGGAAGAGGGGTAATCCAGATAATGCTTCCAAAATTCAGTAGGAACATCATTAGACACCAAGGGGCCGAATTATCAAGAGCCGAATAGCCCTAAATACCCTGGTTTCTGTGCCAGCCTTCATGCTCACCAGAAACAGGAGTTAAGAAGCAGCGGTCTTAAGACCGCTGCTCCTTAACTCATCTGCCACCTCTGAGACGGCGGACAGCAATCAGCCCTATCGAATACGATCGGGTTGATTAACCCCCCCCCTGCTAGCGGCCAATTGGCCACAAATCTATAGAGGGTCGCATTGCACAAACAGTTCACCAGAACTGCTTGTGCAATGTTAAATGCCAACAGCATATGCTGTTGGCATTTAGCGATGTCTGATGGACATGATTTGCTACAGCAAATCATGTCTGCCCTCCATTTGATAATTCGTCCCCCAAGCATCATAACAAGAGGAGCAGGAATAACTCTTCCAACCAGATAACAGTCCAGAGCAGATGACTCAGTGGAGCAGGCAAGAGGTAAAATCCAGAAATCAAGCTAGGGTCATAACAGGGAGAACAGGAATGTCAGGATCCTCATAAAAAACAGTGCATATACTGGCCTTTTAAAACATCTTGCACCACTTTTGATGCACTTCCTGTCAAAAGCCCACTTCTGACATTGGGAATACAAATAGCCCTATCCTAAATGCAGGTTGTGCAGGTTGCACAACCTACACCATATTTAAATCTACCATGAATGTATACAACGCTGTCCTTAACACTCTCCTTTTCTCTAACAGTTCTCAATTCAGCCTTCTCCCTGAACACCGTAGAGAACATAGCGTGCCCTAGGACAGTGTTTTTCAGTCCTCAAGTACCCCTAACAGGCTAAATCTTCCTCAAATAAAGGAAACAATTGAAATAGAGAAGTTGCATTAAACAAGTTAATCAAACTGGGTAAGAAGGGCCTTACGTATAAAAGAGCTAATGAATGCGCACTTAACAAACATGCACTCCAACTAAGGAATAGCCAGCACAAGTATAAGTAAGTTTATTAAATATTTTAAACATAATAAAAAGGCTGGACACAAAGGATAATTTGGACAAAGATATACTTAGTCAGTTTTGCAGTAGAGAGAATGCTGACTAAGCGCTTCCGATTGTAGAACTGGTGTCAGGTGTAATCTGGAAACAATATCCCTGCCTCCTATAGTGTTTCAGTCTATAAAAGTCTCTCCGACATACGTTTCACCAAGATGTGTTGGCTTTTTCTCTTTACCGTAGAACTGACTATCTTTGCCCTAAATATCCTTTGTGTCCTGTCTTTTTCAAATGTTTTAAATATTAAACATATACTTACTTTTACTTGTCTGACTGCTGGCTATTTCTCGATTGGAGGGGATATTTGTTTGCACTTAAAACCTTAGAGCTCAGTCATTAGCTCTGTTATACGTAAGGTCCTAATTACCCAATTTACTTCAGTTGTTTACTGGAACTTCACTATTTCCATTTTTTCCTCTATTTGAGGTATTTGAATTTTTCTGCACACAGACACTACTGTATGAATTCCCTGCTTTCTTCAAACAGCAGGAGTGTATCTGAGCTGCAGGTCCTCTGTGAATCCTCAGTATCAGCTGTGAGTGTTTACCTATATTTCAGTAATTGTTTCAGCTATCCTCCTACATTTCTATACTGCATTCCAAAGCTATCCAGATATATTCTTCCTCTTACTTCCATACTTGTGGAAGGTTAAAATCTGTTTTTCATAGTAATCTGTTTACATTGATTCATGAATCCTTCCTATAGTAACTAATATTGCTGCTTACCACCAGAGAGAGCTTGTGCTCATACTCATATAGTAAGCTGCTACATATAAAAGAACTGCTGTAGGTATTTCAGTACACATTATCTGTTACATACAAGCTATATAAAAGTCAACTTCTTGCAGCAGTGGTTCACTACAAATCGCTAAAAAATTTGGGCTAACAGGTTTTGAGTATTGTGTCCCAATCTTACAGGATAGGTTTTCAGACCAGACCTCCTCACGGAAGGTGTATTCTGTCTTACATCCTAAAACAACCTTTGAAGTTACCTGCCTTTCTTCAGTGTTTTCAGGATTTGAAACCGATGTTGGTCATAAAGCCTATCCCAGTCAAAAGAGGGCCAGGGTTTTTATTCCAACCTTTTCATGGTTCCAAAAAAGGAGGGCACCTTCAGACCTATTCTGAATTTAAAGAACTTAAACATACATACTATTTTCATAATAAACAGTAGAACAGAAACAATGTTTCATAATTACCCTGGTGGAGTGTCTCTGCAAAGCAATAGTGGCAAATGATAATAATGATTTAGACTAAAACCTTCATGTCAAAGAATGTCATAATCAAAGATACAAGTGTTAATGTGCACTTCATTAACGGTTTCCCCGATATCAAACAAATGAGCCACCATTGATCGCTCCTGCTGATATGTTGCAAGCGCAGTATCAATCCCTGTATTACCTCCTCCTGGAAAGTGATCCGCCCAACTTGCAGGAAAAGTGCCTCCCTATATTCCAATATTCTAAGGCTTCTAATTGTTTAGAGCCCTGTGGAGACTTCGATTAAAGCACACAAAAGTAGAAAAACAAAATTTACACGCTGTGATGTGTAATATATATGTTTTTTTAAACTGATTCAATAAAGAATCCTTTTATTTTTCCATCGATAAGGAGCCCGACTGGAGCTTTGTTTTTCTACTTTTGTAAACTATTTTAATGTTAGTACAACAGGGCCATTTTGTGTCCACAATAGATCTGAAGGATGCTTACCTTCATATAGCTATTTACAGAGATCATCATCAATTCCTCAGATTTGCTTTCCAAGAGAAATATTTTCAGTTTGTTGCCCTTTTATTCAGTTTGGCTACAGTTCCTAGAGTATTCATGAAGGTTTTGGAAGCCTTGTTAGCAGTAATAAGAGCTCAATGTAATAAGTTGCCCCTTACCCGGACAACATTTTGGTAAAGGCCCCCATCTCTGCCATTGCCAAGTTCACACACAGAAGGGCTTCTCGATTTTTGATCAGATTGCCTTCCAGAAATAGACCTGATGGCTTCCAATCTCACTATAGGGAACTTTCTATAAGTGTATATAGTGTCTGTGTTAGTTTCCCAGTGCGTTTCCTGAATGAAGGCCACATCTATTTTAGAGCGATGAAGCATATTTAGCAAGAGACTGCATTTGGTAGGGGAGTTGAGACCTTGCGCGTTAAGGGTCAGAAGGTGAAGCTGCATCATTGTGAGAGAAAAGAGGTTGTATGGTGATGAAAGGGGAATCAAGAGGGATTTAGCCTCCTGAGTTAGGCAAAGCTCTAAACTATGAGAGTTTAATGAAGAACCAAAGGGATTATGTGAATGGCTGATGAAGTGAGCTGAGGTGGGGGTTGCAGCGGGCAAGAGCCGCTCGTATAATAAGGGTAGGGGGGGTGTGGGGGGGGTGGGAGTTGTTGTCATTGTGCAAAAGGAATATTTTATGTGGTGTGTCACAAAGAGAGGAAGAGAAGGAAAGAAAAATTCTAGATGTTAGAGGTAGACCAAGTGCTAAGGGGTCAGTATGGAATTAAAGACCAAAGTGAGAGGTCTATGGAGAAGAAAATAGTTACTCAGGACTTAAGATATCGACTGTGGCTGTCCTTTTGTGAGACTAAAGGTATGGTAGGGCAGAAATAAGATAGGAGGGGGTGCCGGAGTCAGACCCCCACTTTACCTAACATTTGCAAGCTTGGGGAAGAGAAAGCAGAAAGGAGCAATGAGAGATCTAGCCACTGACTGGTAGTGGAAAACAGTTGACAATAAACAAAACATTTCAGGTTAAACAAGGTGAACCTTTACATAACTTTAAACCAAATTCAAAATATTTCTAAGTAGTTTTGCATAGTTATACAGTCACTAAAAACCTAAATAAACAAATGAGGTAGAGACCCCTATGTGATGTAAAACAAGGTCTTCTGGACCTCCAAAGGGTACTGTAGTCAGGCTTAGTATGAGAGAAATGATGCGTCCCAGTTGTTACCCTTAAAAACCTGTTATCTTCAATGACAAGGGAAATATGTGACATTCTACGATTAGAGGAGGTGTAGAGTGAGTGGTGAAGTATTCTCTATTATTCAGGCTTAAGGGCCCCAATTACTATGTGTAGGGAGAAGGACCCCCCAGTTTCATATAGGAGTTGTGGATATAAGTTATGTCTAGATAAAAATCTATGTGCCTGTGACTAAGTTATCTTAGAGAGGGTATGGGTAGTGGCGGGGACCTATGTCATGGTAATTGGAATAAATACCTTACATTAGGACTATCAAATTTCCATTTATGGTGGGTAGTAAAGACTAAACATGCAAAAGTAGCTGAAAAGCAAAGTTAACTGTAAAACAACAATAATAAAAATTACATTACATTACCCAGCCTCTTCTTAAAGTCCTCAGACACAGGATATTTTCGGAAAACTGTTAATAACATAGCAGAGAGACATAACCGGGAAAAAGAAAAACATATTCAAGACATGCAAAACTCTAAGAAAAGAGTCCAGAAGAATTATTCCTCATCATTATGAATCAGGGCCCCTTGGCGGGTGGTGAGGAGTCTCTCCTTGCGGCAGGAAAGCTGAAAGTCTGTGGCAGAGGCCGCCAGGTGGGGGTTGTGGGATTGAGTTTATCAGGCTTTTCAAGGAGAGTATGAGGCTGATTGGAGGGAAGCAGGAGATTCAGGGATTGTAGAAGCTTGAGACCCTGTTCCGGGGTGGAAATGGAGTATGAGGATTCTTCAACTTGAAAAAATAGCTTAACTGGGAATCCCCACCTATATTTGATGTTATTGTTGCGGAGACATTGGGTCACTTGCTGAAACATCTGTCTTCTGGATAAGGTATGAGAAGATAAATCCGGGAAAATCTGTATTGCCTGAAATGGATCTTTCAGATTCTTGTTCTGGAATGAAGCTCTGAGCAGTCTCTCTTTAAAAGTATAATATTATAGATGGAAAATAACATCCCTAGGTGAACCTGATGGGGAGTTTCTCGGTCTGAGAGCTCTATGCGCCCTATCATTGAGATTTTCCTGAGTTGTCGTAGGCCCTAATAGCTCTGTAAAAAGAGCCTGGAGATGTTTAGAGAGGTCAGCTGGGCTGACGTCCTCAGGGATACCTCTTATCCTGAGATTGTTGCGTCGCGATCTGTCCTCTTGATCCGCAATCTTGGACTCTATATCTGTAATCATCTCAGCAAGGGATTGGGTGTAGGCTAGAAGGTTGGAATGGTCTAAGTGTAGATCTTCTTGTTTCTTCTCCAACGACTCCGTCCTCTCTCCAAGCAAGGATATGTCTCTCTTTAGTTCAGAGACTGAAAGCTTGAGCTCTTGTTTCAATGAAGAATAATGGGAGTCCATCTTATTCGATAACTCTTTTATAGATTCGAGAATGGATGAAGAGGCAGGTCTCTCAGAGGAATGAGATAGGGCTCTGGGAAGGCCTTTAGAGGAAACAGTTGAATCTCTTGAGTCGTCGTCCGACATATCTTGCTCAAATGAATTTTTATTAGAAAAAATGATCTGAAAGAGTCCATTTTGGGAGGCCACTATGTTTCTGCTTTTTCCTCTGCGAATGGGCCATAGCTTGTGGGGCAAGAAACAGATGTCAAAATTTGTGCCCCAGGCCTTGATGGGTGAGACTCTGAGTTAGGATGATGAGCGGGGAAAGTCGATCCAGCACCCCCCTGCGAAGGGGATTTAGCCCTGCATGCTGCTGTGGATAATTAGCATTAAATCAGGGATTTGTCCTAAGATGGCCCCTTTTCTCCTCACTCAACCTCCTCCCTTGCCCCTTTTCAAATCTTCACTCTTCTTCTCAGATCTTAAGAAAACAGTTAAGAGCAGATGGGTGGCTGTCTCTCTCCTGGGGACGTAGCTCTCTGCCGAGCAAGTAAGGTAAAAGGGATTATTGGATATGACCCATAGGCAATGAGGGCCGACGGGAAAGGAGAGGGAGAGAGAACAGGTAGCCGCTGTGATAGGGAGCCTTGATCCAAAAGAAGGGAGAGAGTGTGACCGTGACTGGGTACTTTTAAAGCCTGCACCTCATAGACTGTATTCCATAGCAGCCTCAGTATTAGTATGTAAGGTTCTTGAGTAAGGTGTATTTTTCTGTAGTTGGAGTCAACTGAGGAAAAGGGAGACAATCTCCAAGAGGGCTGATGGGGAATCAAGGTTCAGTGAGAGTGTAAAGACCTATGTGGAGGTCTCAAAGTAGTCAGTCTACAATCCCTCCTCACAAAGTCCTGAGAATAAGTAAAGGGAGTAGGGCCTATAGTGAAGGGTACACAGGAAATAAGTAGGCCTCTAAGCATAGCCCAAAGCCCATATAGCTATTTACTGTGGTTAGCCACGTGGAGTTAAGAATGTATAGTGAGGCTTATGTCTCTTTAAGGCCATCGGTATAGACCGCAATTAAACAATAAGGCTAGATTGAGGTCTTAGGATGCCCTGTCCACTGAGTAGGTTCAAGCAGTAAGGTAGTAATAAATATTTAAAGTCTTACCCCCTCCGGTAACAAAAGGGGAGCCTCCATGTGACTCTGGTATTTGTTTGTTGCTCAGTCTGACAGGGAGGCTGTGCGGTGATGAGCAGGTCCCAGCTAAGTCTCCTTAGAGTTGCAGCGAGGCCACAAGCAGGAAGGGGTAGGTTCATGTAGCTCCAGCCAACACGATCTGCGCTCCTGCTGTGAAGACAGCGCTTGTCAGAGAGGCCTCAGATGTTCTCCCTACCGTTCTCCCCTGTGTGGTACCGAGCTGGCCACCATCTCAGGTAGGGTCTCAGGAAGGGTGAGTACTGCTGGTGGGAGGAAGGAAATAGGAGCACTTGAGGAGATCACAGTAAGCTGATGCCAGGAGCACAGATTAATGCTCCAAGAGGCGCCCACGAGGTCCTTGGTGTCCCATGGCTTCCAATCTCAATCACAAACTTCTCAGATATTTTGCCAAATCCAGAGATCCTCGAACTGAGCTTGTAGATGCTCTGATAGTTCCTTGGTCATTTTGTCTAGCCTACATTTTTCATCCCTTTTTGCTACTTCCAAGAACCATAGCTCGGATCATGAAGGAGTGTGCTTCAGCTGTTCTGATTGCTCCAGCCTGGTCCTGTAGTACATGGTATGCATATCTAATTCAGATGTTGAGTACTCCACCTTGGACTCTTCTGCTGGGTCAGGATCTCTTCTCTAAAGGTCCTCTATTTTACCAAGGTCTGCAAACTCTTAATTTGATGATGTGGAGGTTGATCACTTGATTTTGAAGCCAAGGGGTTTTTCTGATGATGTAGTAGACACCCTGATTCAGGCTAGGAAGCCTGTCACTAGGAACATGTATCATAAATCTTGGAAAGTTTTTCTTTCTTGGTGTGAAATACATGGTTTTTAAAAATAAAATAATGTATTAGGTGTTACTTATGTCTGGAATCTAACTCATGATTATGGGGCACTGGCCCCAAAACGTTGTGTTGTTTTTGTTTCTGGTATGAAATAAATTGAAGTTTTTTTAAACTTGAGGAGAACTTCCATTTCATGTTTTCTGGAATCTAACTCCCTCACTTCCCATTGACTTACATTATAAACTGGGTTTCAATTTACAACAGTTTCGATTTACAACCATTCCTTCTGGAACTTAACCCCGGCATAAACTAAGGGCTACCTGTATGTATATATATATATATATATATATATATATATATGTGTGTGTGTGTGTGTATGTACATATATATTTATATGTGTATTTTTGTCTTTACAGACATATATACACATAAATACATGCTGTATGTATACATATATAGACATACAGGCGTACCTCGTATATATTGCGGGTTTGGCAATGAAGCGAGTCACACAAATTTTTTTTGTTTAATAGTGCATATAAAAGTTATATTTATACTATACTGTAGTCTATTAAGTTTGCAATAGCATTATGTCTAAAGAAACAATGTACATACCTTAATGAAAAAATACATTATTGCTAAAATATGCTATCCATAATCTGTGCCTTCACTGAGTCATAATCTTTTTGCTGGTGGTGTGTATATATAGGTGTGTATATATGTGTAACCATGTGTATTTATGTGTTTATATGTGTATATATGTTGGGAAATGGTGCCGATAGACTTGCTTGACATAGGGTTGCTACAAACCTTTAATTTGTAAAAAAAAGAGTAATATCTGTGAAGCACAATAAACCGCATGTAAAACATTTTTATGCAATATTCATATTAATAAAGTGTTATACCGTGTATTTACTGTAAATATTTCACATTCCAATGTTCTTCACATAAGGGAATATTTTTTAACTATTTTTAAATAGTTATTCATATATATATATATATATATATATATATATATATATCTTTTTTTATCTATACCTATTTATATTCATGTATATACAGTATATATATATATATATATATATAGTACCAAAATACCATCAGATATATATATATATATATATATATATATATATATATATATATATATATATATATAAATATGTATTTAAGAATAAATAGAACATTTTTGAGTAGGGTGTCTTTTCCGCTTTTTTGCTCATTTAACTTCTACGTGGGTTAACGCGCGCACAGTATTGAAAGTTTTTGTCTTTTTACACGCATCGGGTTGCTGTGCGAGCAAAATAGTTTAACGAAAATGCAAAAAGCTTACTTAATTAGTGCGAAATTGTGTATTACTTTTTCAATAGAGATAATACATTTTAAAAGATTGTGTTATTAGCATCACGTTTTCTCATCTTAAGACTTACATTTTGTTTCCTGTTAATTTTAGGCATATTGTGTAGTAAGTGATGGGGTATTGATTTAAATAACTAGTGCGACAATCTTAGGCACATTATCATGCACAGACTTTAAATGTAATTTTTAAAATAATGAGTTGGCTGTTGCTAATGATTTCAAAAATGCATTCCGTTATTATCTTCTACATTATCAGCCAGCTTGGAAAAGGATTTAAAAGTCTCTGTTTACTTTTGCATATTAATTATATGCAGCTGAAACCTTAGGAGAGAATAGCATTGTTAATTTATACCCATCGTGGTCATTACCGTAAACCTAATTGAATGGTGACATTTATAAAAGAGCAAATCAACCAATGCACCATAAATGGGAGTCATATTTAACATGCAATCTTGATCACATATTTAGAGATAGGGAAGACGTCCAGCTTTTGTGAAGCACAATGGGTTGTCACATTTATTAGTCTTTAATAAAGTCAGCTTATTGTCCACTGTGCTACATTTGTTGTTTAAAAGAGAAAATATGTTTTATCCAATAGTACAGAATTGTATTATTATTATTATTATTAATAATAATAATAATAATAATAATAATAATAATAAAAAAAGAATATGAAACCCAAACATTTTCTTTTGTGAATAAGACAGAGCATACAATTTTAAAAAAGTTTTCTATTTACTTCTATTATTAAATTAGCTTCATTCTCATGGTATTCTTTGTTGAAGAAATACCTTGGTAAGTGTCTGGAGCACTATATAGCAGCAAATAGTGCTGCCATCTAGTGCTCTGGCAAAAGGATATCATTTTTGCAAAATTGGTGTTATATAGTTCTTCAGACACACAATACTGAGGTTAAGTCCCTGCTTTTCAACAAAGTATATCAAGAGAATGAAGAAAATGTTATAATAGAAGTAAATTAGAAAGCTGTTTGAAATTACATTATCTATCTGAATCATGAAAGAAAAATTTAGGTTTTATGTCCTTTTAATAATAATAATAATAATATTAATAATAATAAAATTAGTAGTAGTTACAATAATAATAATATATTCATTAATGAATCAATTAAGCAGTAATATATTTTGCACCATTATGAAATTATGATTCCAGAAAGTGCATGAGTGGTAAAGGGGATAAAGGCCTTAGGTTACCATTTGATTTGACCCCTTTTACACGGCTGGGCTCATGAGCGTAACCAGCTAAAGAAGAACAAGAAGGTGAGCGCCTGGAGTATAACTTCAGACAAATGAATTCATGTAGGTTGTATCTGGTTACATTCCTGTATAGGGTACATTTGAGAGTCAAACACACTTGGTGCAAGTTTTAAAGTGCAATACAAGGGTTACCATATGATTGCTCTGTAAATATGTATGTGAGGATGTATTTCAAGCGGGTAAGAGAAAGAGGTCTTGGACAGAGTGAAGAGTGGGAACATAGACAAGACCAGAAATATAGGAACATGTAGTGTTATAGAGGGCTTTGTAAATTAGAGTCAGGATTTTAAAATTTATCATTGGGGTTTAGAAGAACCAATGTAGGGACTGAAACATATGCAGCTGATAAAGAGTGATATGAAGTAGAAGTTGAGTCTGACAGAATCATTCATTGATGGATTGAATCCTAAGAGTCCAAAAGTACAAAGTTGCACTAGTCAAGGTTCTAAATCAAATGAGCCTTCAAGGCAGTGAGCATAGTGAGCTGAAGTCATGACTAAGTTGTCATTTGAAGATACCAACAATGAGATATTGGATAGTGACAGAGGGCCCAAAGATCTAAAGCTCTCTGCTCAGGTTAGATGATCTAAAATGATCCAGTAGGGCTATGAAGTCTATAACAGGATGATCTCAAGGCACAATTTACTCTGTGATCTGTGTATCTTACTAATGGGCATAACCTACATTTGTGTATGTAATGAGATACGTACATACAGGAAAGTGCTCAGTAAAAATCTGAATTATATTATCCATAAAAACTCAAAAAAATAGCACATGTAGAAATAGGCGTTACATTTTTTTTTTTACAAATTTACATTATTCCATACAAATCATTCTTAAATTACGCCAAAAAAAACTGTACTTAATGTAGACACGTAGTAATTTCTGAAAACAAAGTTGAAATTATAAACAAGATGTCAAAATGTGAGGGGTTCCTAATATATTTTTTGCGTGAAATATGTCTTACAGCATTAGCTAGTTGGCTGAACAGGGGCAATCACTGGGTATATATTAAGTTTCCTCACAACTGGTATCAAAATGATCAAAGCATATAATGCCTATAGGTCTTGCAGTTTCATCTTGCTGAATGTAGGCTGCAAAGTTTGTTTATAAAAATACGAATTGGGCTTATAGTAAGAAAAAAAAGATGTATGCAAAACTATAAACAAATGCACGACAACATGCTAAAAACAGCGTTATTTGACTTGTATGTGCTTCAGAAAAAATGTTGCTATCAGTGCTTGAGGCTCCCTGTCATATTCGCTCTCCCTTGCGAGACTCTGCATTCTGCATTCTAGTGGAGGTGGACTCGCAGCTCAAAATTCCTTTCAATGAAAATTGAGGAAAGGGTCTTAATTTAGGGCTACACCTAAAGCGTTCTCTGCCAAAGACTGTATAAGGCAAATATCAAACTTAACATTTATTTAATTGTGCCCAGCAGTGACCAAGTGTGCATGCGCATGAAGCGCACCTCTGTTGTAGCCACAGTCGCCCCTTTGCTTCATTTGGTTTTAAACACCTGGTATAATTTTTTCTTTATATGCTTTTATTATGTATGGAATTCATTTGCACTTTTTCAGTCCTGAACTGCTAGTGTAAAGGTACTTGTTTAGAACACAGAACACACAACAGAAGAAAGCTTATCTTTACTAACTTTCCCTATTGCATGTGCTATCAAACATACCACTGTGAACATTTTGATTATAATAATGGTTCAGTTTACTATAAAATATCTAATGATATGGTTACAAACTAAATTGTCAAATGTAAAAAGGACATGAAAGTAGAAATTAAAGGGATAGGAAACCCCACAATTTTCTTTCATGATTTGGATAGAACATATAATTTAAACAACTTTCCAATTTAATTCCATTATCAAATTGTCTTCGTTCTCATGTTATCCTTTGCTGAAAAAACAGCATTGCACTACTGGCAGCTAGATGAACACATCTAGTTTAGCCAAACACAAAGGACAAATGAGTGCAGGCACCAATTAGCAGCAACTCCCATTAGTGTAGGATATGGGAGTATTCTTTTTCAACAAGGGATACCAAGAGAATGAAGCACATTTGAAAATAGAAGTGAATTTAAAAGTGTCTTAAAATTACATGCTCTATCTGAATCATGCACGTTTAATTTTGACTTTCCTATCCCTTTAAGCTTTTATAGTTCAGATAGGACTTGTTACTTTAAGAAACATTTCAATTTACATCTCTTATTAAATTTACTTTGTTCTATTTGTTCCTTTGTTGAAAAGCATACCTAGGTAGTCCCAGAAGCAGCAATGCACTACTGGGAGCAGGCAGATGATTGGTGACTGAACACATATGCCTCTCTGTATTGGCTCATCAGATGTGTTTAGCCAGTAGTGCATTGCTGCTCTTGAGCTGCAAGCAACAGTGCAATTATAAAATGCTCTAACACCGAGTATTTTCTTTCCTTACTCGTATGTCCTTTTTAACCATGTTTATACATCTGGTCAAAACTAAAGCTATAATATTATACATACAGTATAAATATTAAACACATACCTATAAATAGTAAAACCAGAGAAACTACTAATCATTTTGCAGTGGTCTCTTATTTTCTTTACAGATCTGTATGTGTCACATCTGAAAAAAAACGTTAAAGTGATGGTAAACTTTGCTTTCCTTGAAATAGCGATTGTCAAGAAAATCCTAAAAAAATGTCACTTTCATTCATGAAATGTTCCGATTCGCTATATTTATTTAAATATCTTTGATTATAATTTAGAAATTCTAACTGCCATCTCCCTCCCGTGCAAAGGCCGCCATTGATTTTCTCCTGTCACGTTTTTTTTTTAACCAATGACAGGGCAGGCCAGTCGGCGACACTCCTACAAGCAAAACGCCCTTCAAGAGATATGTGCATGCGCTAGCACTTTTTTTCCTTGCCTGATAGTGCTATATCGCAGAAACGCATGCTCATAGCTAAGCGTGAAGATTAACAAGCCAGTGCTCTGACATAGAGAGGGGAGGTACAGCTCTCTCTCTCCGAGATTAGAATATGAACAGGAAGTAAGGCTGGGGGAGGAGCAAGGAGTGGCAACGCTCTGAAAGTAAATTATAATTTTTTATATATTGGAACAACCTAATAAAAAAATGAATGAGGCGATTTAGGTTAATAATGGTAGAGTATTAAAATTATAATGTTTAATCATTAAAAATTTACCATCACTTTAAACTGGCCTATTTGTTATTGTTACACATCTCTCTAATGTGAGAACTCACATAGCTATATTGTCTGATGTTACAACTTTCATGCCTCAAGTTTGTGTCATTAGGATGAATTCCAGATGGCAGCAAGAAATCGCATATCCAGCAAAAATTATTGTGAATGAAAAATACTGCCAGTATGACTGAAACAATTCTACTATTTCTTTTTTTGCGCACCTATCAATTGCTCTAATGCAGTTATTAATTAATTTTCTTTCTTGGTCAAAATAATAGTGTCCTTTTGCTTTGTTTATTCTGTGATTGATTAATAAAGTTAACTTAAGTCATGGAATATAATATATATATATATTATATTGATTTATAAATTATTACCATATATTGTCAAAGTATTAATTAACTTTTCTTTCAAATGTTATAAAGATGTTAATAATAAAAAAAAGACTTCTTAATCTTATCAATTATTTAAACTTCACAGCGCTACATTAAATACTTAAAGGGACATTAAACACTTTGAGATGGTAATATAAAATGATAAATTGTATATATAAAAAAGTCTGCAATATACTTTCATTATTTATTTTGTCCCCTTTCCCTGTAATTCCATTCTAAAATTGTGAACTTTTCAGTTCCTGTTAGAAATGGAAGTGCAGAACACTGTTATATTCCCTACAGTCATTAGCTGCACACTCTAGTGACCTATTTATAACTGTCCCTAATTGGCCACAGCAGAAAAGGTAACCTAAGTTACAACATGGCAGCTCCTATTGTTTTATAGACACTAAAACTTTACACTTATTTTGTCAATATTTAAACAGCTAATGAAACTTTATAAAATACATCTACATGTTATTCTCAGACTAATTTTTTCTTTGAATGCATCACTTTATTCAGCATTTATTTCGTGTTTAATGTCCCTTTAAATAATAGCAATAGTATAAATATTCAAAAAGTACACTTTTCAAGAAGAGTGAATATTGAAGCCTACTTTTTTATAGTAATATCAACAAAAAAACAACGAAATACACTTTCCAGCCTTTAACAATTTAACGCTTCTAATGCTAATACTATAAATAATTGTATTTTGTTTTTAAAAATGTAAACTTTGTATGATTATTTAAATAATATACAACATAATTCTAAAATGTGTTTTTCTTATAAAATTTTGATATACATAAAACATTCATTTTTAAAGGGATACTAAACCCACATTTTTTATTTTATGATTCGGATAGAGCATGCAATTTTAAGCAACTTTCTAATTTACTCCTATTATCAATTTTTCTTAGTTCTCTTGGTATCTTTATTTGAAAAATATACTTTTGCAATTATTATTATTTCCTTTTTTCCCCCTTCCTTCTTTTTTTTGACTATTTTATATTCCCCTCTATACATAATTACACATCTGTATACATATTGATTCATTGTTGATATATAACTTTATGTCAGTATATGCTCTATGTAAAGCTATATCCCTGTCTGTTCTCCTCCAACCCCCCCCCCCCCTTTCCTGCACTCAGACCTCTGTCCTTTTAGCCATCCTGTGTTTCAAGATATAGGGATAGATATAGATTGAAGCACAAATTAACGCTTACGCTTGAGCGTTATTTGCGCTAGAAGTAAGCTGCATAAAAGAAAAACCTTTATTTCGATCAGTAGATCATTAAAAGCATAAACACACCACTTGTGGGTAATCCAAAAAAGGCGACAGATCAGGTCTAAAATAATAAAAAAAAAAATATATATATATATATATATATATATATATATACATACACACATATAGAGAGAAGCACACTCTCACAGGAACGAACAACCAGCTCAATACCATTGTTAGCCTGTTCTATGGCGATTTACCACCTGAGTGCAGCTTCTTTTTATAGATATATATAGGAATATCTATCTAGAAAGACTTAGAATATATTCCTCAATGTGCAAAACATTGGAATGTGAAATATTTAGAGTAAATACAAAGTTATAACCTTTATTAATTATGAATATTGCATAAATATGTTTTTACATGTTTTCATCAACTTAACTGCAAAGGGCTCCAATGCACTTATATATATGTATATATATATATATATGTCTATGAGTACATATGTATTTTTATATATATATATATATATATATATTAATATATATTAAATACATATATATATATACACATATAAATACATATGTACTCATAGACATATATATATATATATATATACATACATATATATATATATATATATATATATATATATATATATATATATATATACATATACATATCCATCTTTAGACATGTGTATGTATGTATCTCAATGTTAAAGCCCTTTGCCTGCCTGAGACGTCGTATCATTGAGCCTTTTAACTGGTGTTATGAGTGTAACTATACTTTTTAATTTATTTTTGATTTGTTTTGTGCAACTTTTATGTTTCGCGAAACAGTAAACCGGAGCTCTGAAGTCACGGTAATCATTCTAGTCGTGTTTACTTTCAACACGTAATACAAGCGGTAAGTCCGATGAGTGCAAACCCTCTCGATAAACCCCTTATCGCTCGTTTGCAATCCACTCAAAATCTAGCCCATAATCTGTAAATTCCATTGAATTGGTCAGTATTAGAGAGAGCAAAAGAGGGGAGAGAGAGAGCAAAAGAGGGGGGAGAGCAAAAGAGAGAGAGCAAATAAGAGAGTAGAGAGAGCAAAAGAGAGGGATAGAGAGAGCAAAATAGAGGGGAAGAGAGGGCAAAATAGAGGGGGAGAAAATGAGCAAAAGAGGGGGAGAGAGAGAGCAAAAAAAAAGGGGAGCGAGATCAAAAAAGAGGGGAGAAAGAGCAAATAAGAGGGGAGAGAGAGCAAACGAGAGGGGGAGAGGGAAAGAGAGGGGAGAGAGAGAAAGAGAGCAAAAGAGAAGGGGGCGAGAGAGAGCAAAAGAGGGGGAGAGAGAGCGCAAAAGAGAGGTGGAGAGAGAGAGCAAGGAGTGGGACCGCAGTACTTAAAAAAATTGGCTCGTGTACACGGCTTTAGGACTAGTATATATATATATATATATATATATATATATATATATATATATATACTGTATATATATATATATATATATATATATATATATATATATATACACAGTATATATATATATATATATATATATATATATATATATATATATGTAAAATCAGGTATTAATAATAATGATAATCAAGCAATGGATTTTGTAATGTTTATGAAAAGTGTACTACCATAAAGATAATCATTCATTTCTATGGCGGAATACTTGAATGGGCATGCAATATTCTAAGTTCAACATTAGTTTAATTAGATAAGAATATTGAGTAGTTGCACTTAACTGATTGGTTTCCTTTCTGCTAAGTCAGTAGGTCAAAATGCATTGGAAATATTTTAGAAGGAACATAATCAATGAGACACAGGAACTAAAAATCTAAATTCACACTCACTCCCACATTTAGCCTCTGGTATTGACCGAATGGTTGAAACTGCAGCATCTAGCAACAGACTTTTAGGTAAAATGAGCTATGACAATAATTGTCCTTTTATTTCAAAAAAATGTTTGGGTGCAGAAATGACCTTTGGTTTATTTTTCTAAGTCATCCCAATACATTTGAAGAGCCACTAATATACCTTGTAAACTTGCTTAAGTTTTTTTTTTCCCCCTTTATTTAAAAAGCTAAAATTGTTATACAAACATCATGGTCTAACCAACCATGAAAATTACGTATATAGGGGGGCGGAGCCAACTGCCGATGCAACTAGAGGCATATCTTAGGAGCTCATGGATTTTATACTGATTGTGTGAGTTTTTGGGGTAGATTTGCAGTATATTTTTGATCCATCACCTAGATGTCAAGCTGTAGATATCTATTGCAATCTCACAGGCACCAAGAATCTACTCTACACTTTATTTCCGAGCTCCTGCTTATTTTGACTAAGGCAACAGCAGCTGCTACAGGAGGACGCTAATTCTGCTGGAAAGGCCATTCTCTGCGGACAATGATGGAGAGAATGTCCGAGGATGGTCTGTGTGACTTGATAGGAGACCACTTTGGGGACTTATACACATTTATTACACAATGGTCTGAGCAAATTAAACGAAGACAGGCATTCCAAGATGGCGCCGGATCTCGGCTGCAGTATATTTCTTTACCGAAGCCATGTGATGCCAGTGCCGATGATCGGAGCCTGCTGGTAGATAAAGTGAGTGCAAGGATGGTTATTGATCCTGAAATATGCCCACTGGATGATTGTGAGTAGCCCAGTCAACACCATGGTCTGGAGTTTGTACGGCTGGATTGTGTGGAATCCCCTGGAATTATAGAGGACTACTACACTTATGAATGGGAGCCGTGCAGCATTAAAGTGACCATAGAGGCGGGAGGCTGGTCAAGTATAGCAAAGATTGAAGAAGGGACTTTTGCTAACAGTGTTCCTCCAGCTGAGATTAACATGCGGCGTCCCACATGGCACAGTAAGCTGTCAATGCAGCATAGGAAGGAAACACTGGCCTCTTATTACTGGAGCGTCATTATGTTATTTTCTAAGGTTGTAACTGGTGTCAGTTAAACAGAGACCATTCCACCGCACTAAAGTCCCTTATAGAACTCTAATTTCTTTTCATTTGGATGAGAGACTATCTTAGCATTAGTTCTGTTAAGCTGCATATCCTATTTTTTCTGTGTACTGTTGTGCTACAATTTCAAGTTAGACTGCTTTTAAGTTGGGTGAATATATGTGTTCAGCTGCTTGCAACATCTTATGCTTTTACAAATATGTGTTTCCTATCGATCCCCATATATCTATTCCAGTTATGCATCATAGCACAATCCACATAACTTACAGGTAATAATTCATATACCTCTTCATATGCACATTTGCCGGAACATGAGAGGGAGATCCCTAATTCTATGCTAGGTGCTTTATATCTTAGATTGGCAGCTATAAGCTTGGCTTATATTGTTTATTCATCCTAAGGTGTTTAATATGCTTGGGTGTGTTTCTCCCACTGTTTTTTGAGAGCTAGTTGGGTAACCTAATAATTGCCATAATGATACCTTCTCATGCAGATCATACCTCATGTTAGCTATATCACCCAAAGGAAGCTTGCTAAGATTCCAGCTGTATAGAGTTATGCCCTTAATTTGTAGTAGGCATTTTCCTTACACATGCACTCAAGACACATATTAGCCAATTTTAAGTGAAAAATACTGCAGCTTTATGTGTGTGTGCCCCAATGTTGGTGCTATTATACAATGTTACTGGAGATAGGTTTGAGACAGTTTTGAAATATTTTTTTACTTGTTTTGCTGGGCTGCCTGCGGCCGAGGTGGCCTAGCAAATACACCCTATATGTCTATAGTTCTATTTTGAGGTATTTTATATACAAAACTGAAATATAGTCTCCTAGACCATCTATGTTAAGGTAAAAACTAGTAGTATGTTGATGATTGTGTCTACCTTTGTAGCAGTACAAGAGTACATTTTCCTAGTTGGGTTAGGCATATTATTTTTTTTTAATTAAAATGTTTATATATATTCTCTCAATATAACTTAAGGGACATACTGTACATATATCTCCCCAGAGATTAGAGTAATTCCTAGCACACTGGCTTTCATCTTAGTTTAATAGTGTTACTCTCCTGTACCAATAGCTCCATTAAATCTGTCTCCACCCTCCCTAAATGTTTGTTTATTTAATAGACAAAGGAATACAGATTCCAAAGATTCTTTCCCTTCAACCTTAAAATGACATGTTTTACTATTAAGAAGCAAGTATTATATCTAATATGGTATTAAGCTTCTCTAACCTAATATTACCCCATCCCCTATTGGTGCATACATATGGACAATTATAGACACAAGGGCTTAAACATGGCCCTATATGTTAATCTGAAAATTTGAGGATAGTTCTATTGTTTTTACCAGCCACATAGGTAGGACTTCAATACTTGCTATTTTTCTGGTTCTTAGCTTTTGTTTTGTTTAATTGTTGAAGTGTAAGATTCCATGAATACTGTATACTTTTGTGGTAATGCTTTGTCTATGAACAGTACTATATACCTCTATTATCTACCCTCACGGGCTGAGGGCTTATGTAAATGTTTATTTTGTACTGTTATCTTTTTTCTTTCCTCAATAAAAATAATTAAAAAAAAAAAAATACGTATATATAAAAAGAAAAAAAAGAGAAAACATACAATTCCATAATTCCATAATGATGATAAATCGCTTTTAAGGAGTTCGTTCGAAACTTGCTTAACCCCTTAACGACCAAGGACGTACGCCACACGTCCTCAAAAAAAATACACTTAATGACCGAGGACGTGTGGCGTACGTCCTTGGTCTGGAAAGCAGCTGGAAGCGATCCTGCTCGCTTCCAGCTGCTTTCCGGTTATTGCAGTGATGCCTCGATATCGAGGCATCCTGCAATAACCCCCCTTGGCCATCCGATGCAGAGAGAGCCACTCTGTGGCCCTCTCTGCACCGGACATCGGTGGCCGGTATCGTTGGTGGGTGGGAGCAAGTCTGGGAGGCGGGTGGGCGGCCATCGATGTGCCGAATGAAGTGGAGGGGGGCGGGATCGGGGGCGGGAGGGGCGAGAGCGCGCACGGGAGCGCGCGCGTGCACGGGGGGTGGCGGGCGGGCGCGTGCACGGGGCGGGAGCGGGAGGGAACCGCTACACTGCAGAAAAATAAGTGTGAATAAAAGTAAAAAACCAAACTTTAAAAAAAAAAAAATAATAATCTAAGGGATCTGGAAGGGGTGGGGGGTTGATCGGGGGGGGGGGGGGAAGCTACACTGCAGAAAAGGGAAATTAAATAAAAAACAATAACACTTTTTGTACTAAACTGGGTACTGGCAGACAGCTGCCAGTACCCAAGATGGCGCCCATTAAGGCAGAGGGGGAGGGTTAGAGATCTGTTTGGTGGGGGATCAGTGAGGTTGGCGGTTAAGGGGGGATCCTACACAGTAGCATATGTAAATATGCTAAGAAAAAAAACAAAAACAAAAAAATATAGCTTTTATTTTAGTACTGGCAGAGTTTCTGCCAGTATTTAAGATGGCGGGGACAATTGTGGGGTGGGGGAGGGAAGAGAGCTGTTTGGGAGGGATCAGGGGTCTGATGTTTTAGGTGGGAGGCTGAGCTCTACACTAAAGCTAAAATTAACCCTGCAAGCTCCCTACAAGCTACATAATTAACCCCATCACTGCTAGCCATAATACACACGTGATGCGCAGCGGCATTTGGCGGCCTTCTAATTACCAAAAAGCAACGCCAAAGTCATATATGTCTGCTATTTCTGAACAAAGGGGATCCCAGAGAAGCATTTACAACCATTTGTGCCATAATTGCACAAGCTGTTTGTAAATGATTTCAGTGAAAAACCTAAAATTGTGAAAAATTTAACGTTTTTTTTTAATTTGATCGCATTTGGCGGTGAAATGGTGGGATGAAATATACCAAAACTGGCCTAGATCAATACTTGGGGTTGTGTACTACACTACACTAAAGCTAAAAAAATTACCTCTAAAAGCTCCCTACATGCTCCCTAATTAACCCCTTCACTACTGGGCATAATACACGTGTAGTGCGCAGTGGCATTTAGCAGCCTTCTAATTGCTAAAAAGCAATGCCAAAGCCATATATGTCTGCTATTTCTGAACAAAGGGGATCCCAGAGAAGAATTTACAATCATTTAAGCCATAATTGCACAAGCTGTTTGTAAATAATTTCAGTGAGAAACCAAAAGTTTGTGAAAAGATTTGTGAAAAAGTGAACGATTTTTTGTATTTAATCGCGTTTGGCGGCGAAATGATGGCATGAAATATACCAAAATGGGCCTAGATCAATACTTTGGGATGTCTACTAAAAAAAAATATATACATGTCAATGGATATTCAGAGATTCCTGAAAGATATTAGTGTTCTAATGTAACTAGCGCTAATTTTGAAAAATAATGGTTTGGAAATAGCAAAGTGCTACTTGTATTTATGGCCCTATAACTTGCAAAAAAAGCAAAGAAGATGTAAACATTGGGTATTTCTAAACTCAGGACAAAATTTAGAAACTATTTAGCATGGGTATTTTTTGGTGGTTGTAGATGGGTAACAGATTTTGGGGGTCAAAGTTAGAAAAAGTGTGTTTTTTCCATTTTTTCCTCATATTTTATAATTTTTTTTATTGTAAATTATAAGATATGATGAAAATAATGGTATCTTTAGAAAGTCTATTTAATGGCGAGAAAAACGGTATATAATATATATGGGTACAGTAAATGAGTAAGAGGAAAATTACAGCTAAACACAAACACAGCAGAAATGTAAAAATAGCCTTGGTCCCAAACGGACAGAAAATGGAAAAGTGCTGTGGTCATTAAGGGGTTAAGTTACATATCATGTATGTAAAGGTTATCTTTCTATCTATTTACTTATTTATTTTTACTTATGATTAGGTGGAATATTTGAATATTAAAGAGACAGTAAATTGGGATTTTATTCTCCCTCCTTTAATGTGTTACCAATGATCCATTTTTGTCATTTGAAATAGCTGCTTTTGCCTTCTTTGGCTCCACCTATACTGAATATTTCTATACTTTAATGGTACTTAAAGAAAAGCTATATAAACACAAATGTTTAGAAGATATTACACTCCCAGTGAATAGTGGGGCAGAGATATAGTAAAATAATATTTCTTTCATGTAATTAGCAAGAGTCCATGAGCTAGTGACGTATGGGATATACATTCCTACCAGGAGGGGCAAAGTTTCCCAAACCTCAAAATGCCTACAAATACACCCCTCACCACACCCACAAATCAGTTTTACAAACTTTGCCTCCTATGGAGGTGGTGAAGTAAGTTTGTGCTAGATTCTACCTTGATATGCGCTCCGCAGCAGGTTGGAGCCCAGTTTTCCTCTCAGCGTGCAGTGAATGTCAGAGGGATGTGAGGAGAGTATTGCCTATTTGAATGCAGTGATCTCCTTCTACGGGGTCTATTTCATAGGTTCTCTGTTATCGGTCGTAGAGATTCATCTCTTACCTCCCTTTTCAGATCGACGATATACTCTTATATATACCATTTCCTCTACTGATTCTCGTTTCAGTACTGGTTTGGCTTTCTACTACATGTAGATGAGTGTCCTGGGGTAAGTAAGTCTTATTTTCTGTGACACTCTAAGCTATGGTTCGGCACTTTATATAAAGTTCTAAATATATGTATTCAAACATTTATTTGCCTTGACTCAGGATGTTCAACATTCCTTATTTCAGACAGTCAGTTTCATATTTGGGATAATGCATATGATTAATTCATTTTTTTCTTACCTTAAAAATTTGACTTTCCCTGTGGCTGTTAGGCTCGCGGGGGCTGAAAATGCTTCATTTTATTGCGTCATTCTTGGCGCGGACTTTTTTGGTTAAAAAATTATTTTCTGTTTCCGGCGTCATACGTGTCGCCGGAAGTTGCGTCATTTTTGACGTTCTTTTGCGCCAAAAGTGTCGGCGTTCCGGATGTGGCGTCATTTTTGGCCCCAAAAGCATTTAGGCGCCAAATAATGTGGGCGCCTTTTTTGGCGCTAAAAAATATGGGCGTCACTATTGTCTCCACATTATTTAAGTCTCATTATTTTTTTGCTTCTGGTTGCTAGAAGCTTATTCACTGGCATTTTTTTCCCATTCCTGAAACTGTCATTTAAGGAATTTGATCAATTTTGCTTTATATGTTGTTTTTTCTATTACATATTGCAAGATGTCCCACGTTAAAGCTGAGTCAGAAGATACTTCTGGAAAATCGCTGCCAGGTGCTGGAGCTACCAAAGCTAAGTGTATCTGCTGTAAACTTTTGGTATCTGTTCCTCCAGCTGTTGTTTGTACTGTTTGTCATGACAAACTTGTTAATGCAGATAATATTTCCTTTAGTACTGTTACATTACCTGTTGCTGTTCCATCAACATCTAATATTTAGAGTGTTCCTGATAACATAAGAGATTTTGTTTCTAAATCCATTAAGAAGGCTATGTCTGTTATTCCTCCTTCTAGTAAACGTAAAAAGTCTTTTAAAACTTCTCATTTTTCAGATGAATTTTTAAATGAACATCATCATTCTGATACTGATATTGGTTCTTCTGATTCAGAGGATTCTGTCTCAGAGGTTGATGCTGATAAATCTTCTTATTTATTTAAAATGGAATTTATTCGTTCTTTACTTAAAGAAGTCCTAATTGCATTAGAAATTGAGGATTCTAGTCCTCTTGATACTAAATCTAAATGTTTAGATAAGGTTTTTAAATCTCCTGTAGTTATTCCAGAAGTATTTCCTGTCCCTGGTGCTATTTCTGAAGTAATTTCCAGGGAATGGAATAATTTGGGTAATTCTTTTACTCCTTCTAAACGTTTTAAGCAATTATATCCTGTGCCATCTGACAGATTAGAATTTTGGGACAAAATCCCTAAAGTTGATGGGGCTGTCTCTACTCTTGCTAAGCGTACTACTATTCCTACGGCAGATGGTACTTCCTTTAAGGATCCTTTAGATAGGAAAATTGAATCCTTTCTAAGAAAAGCTTACTTGTGTTCAGGTAATCTTCTTAGACCTGCTGTATCTTTAGCGGATGTTGCTGCAGCTTCAACTTTTTGGTTAGAAGCTTTAGCGCAACAAGTAACAGATCATAATTCTTATAGCATTATTATTCTTCTTCAACATGCTAATAATTTTATTTGTGATGCCATCTTTGATATCATTAGAGTTGATGTCAGGTATATGTCTCTAGCTATATTAGCTAGAAGAGCTTTATGGCTTAAAACTTGGAATGCTGATATGTCTTCTAAGTCTACTTCTTTCCCTTTCTTTCCAGGGTAATAAATTATTTGGTTCTCAGTTGGATTCTATTATCTCAACTGTTACTGGAGGGAAAGGAACTTTTTTACCACAGGATAAAAAATCTAAAGGTAAATTTAGGTCTAATAATCGTTTTCGTTCCTTTCGTCACAACAAGGAACAAAAGCCTGATCCTTCATCCTCAGGAGCGGTATCAGTTTGGAAACCATCTCCAGTCTGGAATAAATCCAAGCCTTTTAGAAAACCAAAACCAGCTCTCAAGTCCACATGAAGGTGCGGCCCTCATTCCAGCTCAGCTGGTAGGGGGCAGATTACGTTTTTTCAAAGAAATTTGGATCAATTCCGTTCACAATCTTTGGATTCAGAACATTGTTTCAGAAGGGTACAGAATTGGCTTCAAGATAAGGCCTCCTGCAAAGAGATTTTTTCTTTCCCGTGTCCCAGTAAACCCAGCGAAGGCTCAAGCATTTCTGAAATGTGTTTCAGATCTAGAGTTGGCTGGAGTAATTATGCCAGTTCCAGTTCTGGAACAGGGACTGGGGTTTTATTCAAATCTCTTCATTGTACCAAAGAAGGAGAATTCCTTCAGACCAGTTCTGGATCTAAAAATATTGAATCGTTATGTAAGGATACCAACATTCAAGATGGTAACTATAAGGACTATCCTGCCTTTTTTTCAGCAAGAGCATAATATGTCCACAATAAATTTACAGGATGCATATCTGCATATTCCGATTCATCCAGATCACTTTCAGTTTCTGAGATTCTCTTTCCTAGACAAGCATTACCAGTTTGTGGCTCTACCGTTTGGCCTAGCTACAGCTCCAAGAATTTTTACAAAGGTTCTCGGTGCCCTTCTGTCTGTAATAAGAGAACAGGGTATTGTGGTATTTCCTTATTTGGACGATATCTTGGTACTTGCTCAGTCTTCACATTTAGCAGAATCTCATACGAATCGACTTGTATTGTTTCTTCAAGATCATGGTTGGAGGATCAATTTACCAAAAAGTTCATTGATTCCTCAGACAAGGGTAACCTTTTTAGGTTTCCAGATAGATTCAGTGTCCATGACTCTGTCACTAACGGACAAGAGACGTCTAAAATTGATATCAGCTTGTCGAAACCTTCAGTCACGATCATTCCCTTCGGTAGCTTTATGCATGGAAATTCTAGGTCTTATGACTGCAGCATCGGACGCGATCCCCTTTGCTCGTTTTCACATGCGACCTCTTCAGCTCTGTATGCTGAACCAGTGGTGCAGGGATTACACAAAGATATCTCAATTAATATCTTTAACACCGATTGTACGACACTCTCTGATGTGGTGGACAGATCACCATCGTTTAGTTCAGGGGGCTTCTTTTGTTCTTCCGACCTGGACTGTAATTTCAACAGATGCAAGTCTGACAGGTTGGGGACCTGTTTGGGGGTCTCTGACAGCACAAGGGGTTTGGGAATCTCAGGAGGTGAGATTACCGATCAATATTTTGGAACTCTGTGCAATTTTCAGAGCTCTTCAGTCATGGCCTCTTCTAAAGAGAGAATCGTTCATTTGTTTTCAGACAGACAATGTCACAGCTGTGGCATACATCAATCATCAAGGAGGGACTCACAGTCCTCTGGCTATGAAGGAAGTATCTTGAATTCTGGTATGGGCGGAATCCAGCTCCTGTCTAGTTTCTGCGGTTCATATCCCAGGTATAGACAATTGGGAAGCGGATTATCTCAGCCGCCAAACGTTACATCCGGGCGAATGGTCTCTTCACCCAGAGGTTTTTCTTCAGATTGTTCAAATGTGGGGACTTCCAGAAATAGATCTGATGGCCTCTCATCTAAACAAGAAACTTCCCAGGTATCTGTCCAGATCCAGGGATCCTCAAGCGGAAGCAGTGGATGCATTGTCACTTCCTTGGAAGTATCATCCTGCCTATATCTTTCCGCCTCTAGTTCTTCTTCCAAGAGTAATCTCCAAGATTCTGAAGGAATGCTCGTTTGTTCTGCTGGTAGCTCCAGCATGGCCTCACAGGTTTTGGTATGTGGATCTTGTCCGGATGGCCTCTTGCCAACCGTGGACTCTTCCATTAAGACCAGACCTTTTGTCGCAAGGTCCTTTTTTCCATCAGGATCTCAAATCCTTAAATTTAAAGGTATGGAGATTGAACGCTTGATTCTTAGTCAAAGAGGTTTCTCTGACTCTGTGATTAATACTATGTTACAGGCTCGTAAATCTGTATCTAGGGAGATATATTATAGAGTCTGGAAGACTTATATTTCTTGGTGTCTTTCTCATCATTTTTCCTGGCATTCTTTTAGAATTCCGAGAATTTTACAGTTTCTTCAGGATGGTTTGGATAAAGGTTTGTCTGCAAGTTCCTTGAAAGGACAAATCTCTGCTCTTTCTGTTCTTTTTCACAGAAAGATTGCTAATCTTCCTGATATTCATTGTTTTGTACAAGCTTTGGTTCGTATAAAACCTGTCATTAAGTCAATTTCTCCTCCTTGGAGTTTGAATTTGGTTCTGGGGGCTCTTCAAGCTCCTCCGTTTGAACCTATGCATTCAATGGACATCAAATTACTTTCTTGGAAAGTTTTGTTCCTTTTGGCCATCTCTTCTGCCAGACGAGTTTCTGAATTATCTGCTCTTTCTTGTGAGTCTCCTTTTCTGATTTTTCATCAGGATAAGGCGGTGTTGCGAACTTCTTTTAAATTTTTACCTAAGGTTGTGAATTCTAACAACATTAGTAGAGAAATTGTGGTTCCTTCATTGTGTCCTAATCCTAAGAATTCTAAGGAGAGATCATTGCATTCTTTGGATGTAGTTAGAGCTTTGAAATATTATGTTGAAGCTACTAAGAATTTCCGAAAGACTTCTAGTCTATTTGTTATCTTTTCTGGTTCTAGGAAAGGTCAGAAGGCCTCTGCCATTTCTTTGGCATCTTGGTTGAAATCTTTAATTCATCATGCTTATGTCGAGTCGGGTAAAACTCCGCCTCAAAGGATTACAGCTCATTCTACTAGGTCATACTTCCTGGGCGTTTAGGAATGATGCTTCGGTTGATCAGATTTGCAAAGCAGCAACTTGGTCTTCTTTGCATACTTTTACTAAATTCTACCATTTTGATGTGTTTTCTTCTTCTGAAGCTGTTTTTGGTAGAAAAATACTTCAGGCAGCTGTTTCAGTTTGAATCTTCTGCTTATAATTTCAGTTTTTTTTCATTTAATCTTTATTTTGGGTGTGGATTATTTTTCAGCGGAATTGGCTGTCTTTATTTTATCCCTCCCTCTCTAGTGACTCTTGCGTGGAAAGATCCACATCTTGGGTAGTCATTATCCCATACGTCACTAGCTCATGGACTCTTGCTAATTACATGAAAGAAAACATAATTTATATAAGAACTTACCTGATAAATTCATTTCTTTCATATTAGCAAGAGTCCATGAGGCCCACCCTTTTTTGTGGTGGTTATGATTTTTTTGTATAAAGCACAATTATTCCAATTCCTTTTTTTTTATGCTTTCGCACTTTTTTCTTATCACCCCACTTCTTGGCTATTCGTTAAACTGATTTGTGGGTGTGGTGAGGGGTGTATTTGTAGGCATTTTGAGGTTTGGGAAACTTTGCCCCTCCTGGTAGGAATGTATATCCCATACGTCACTAGCTCATGGACTCTTGCTAATATGAAAGAAATGAATTTATCAGGTAAGTTCTTACATAAATTATGTTTTTTTCCATTTTTTTCTCAAAGGGCTTGATGATCAAAAACTCACTGGCATGGAGAGAAATCACAACAAATCTTTGAAAATTTTCAGACCTTATATTGTAGTGTATTTGTTTCTCCTTCATACCCAGAGCCCTGTATAGTAAAATAAACAGCAATAAAACAAAAAAAATGTGTTTCTAAAATTGTTTAAGGGAACTTGCAGTACTGACAAGATGTCTTAGATCCTCTCGCCTGAGCAGATAGCTTTAGATCATCAGATCTTTGGTGTTGTTCACATGGTCTATAGATACAATAAGGAGGATCTTGTGTAAATATAGAGAGATAAGCTAATGATGTATTCACTACCTAGAAGCTCAGGCCATTTAATTAGGTTGTGGTTTCAATTAGAAGCAACACCTATTTCATATACAAAAACAAACAACAAGGCTTACAAACACTGTCATTTAAGGGCATTATCACGATTTACCATGACCTTTTTTTGGCTTTTGCAGACCTTAAGCTAGGTTTAGCCAGTCACTTGGAGACTTGAATTTAATTTTTTCTATTTTGTATACGCTTATTTTTTAAACATTTATTTAATGCATAGTTATGATATTGACAATGAGAAGGAAATGCAGGCTAGAAGCTTTATTTTTTTATTATTATGGTCATTATTAATTTTAATCAAACAACAAACATACATTTAACTTAATACATTGTGCCCACACACTTTGTTTCCTTTGAGTGAAGGAGGTAAAAAGTAACCATATTTTACTATGAGATAAACAAGTAAATGGTAATAAATAAAGATATAATTACATCATAATGTCAAAATGCATAGTGGCCGATGATCTGAAGTCCTCTGCAAGATCTAATAAGCCATGAAGGTACAGGGAGGTCCAGCAAAGAATTTTAGAAAGGCAAATTTTAGCTTAAGAAATGTTCATCTTGTAATGTCCGTTTCAGGAAGTGAAGGAGAGATACCTAAATTACAACATAGGCCCAGACTACGAGTGGAGCGCTAACAGTTACACGTGAAAGTTAAGGGGTTTATCGAGGGTTTAAGCAGTTGTCTGGTTTAACGCTGGTATTACAAGTTGAAAATAAATGTCATTGCTTGGACACAATTGTGATTTATGCTAGAATGATTACAGCGTCCTCAAAAGCTCTAGTTAACTGCTAAACAAATAAGTTGCACAAAAACGCATCAAAATACATTACAAAGTACTGTTACATTAGTAATAATACCATCTAATAAAAAATATTCCAAAAAAATATTGCACACAAAAGTTATAAGGGCTCAAAGATATGAAGTTTCAGGGGTTCAAAAATATAAAAAAAAGGTTACTTTGGTAAACTTACTCACATTCTTCCTGTATCTAAAGCCACTACCCCCTTCACTTGTGCACTCTGGAACTCTTGCTCTGTTTGCAACAAGTTCACTTCTATCCATAACCTTTTTATCTCTCACTTCCTCAACCTTCTGGCTCTTACACAGAAACTTGTCTCACTCCTTTAGACACAGCATCCACTGCTGCACTGTCACATGGGCTCTCCACTTAAGTCACACTCATAGGTCTGGTAATAGACAAGGAGGTGGTGTAGGTATTTTACTTTCCTCTCATT
This sequence comes from Bombina bombina, assembly GCF_027579735.1. Lineage (NCBI taxonomy): Eukaryota > Metazoa > Chordata > Amphibia > Anura > Bombinatoridae > Bombina > Bombina bombina. Next base: position 461,378,879 of record NC_069503.1, read on the forward strand.
GCATCTTTCAACAAATACCACCCATCTCTTCCATCACATTTTCCTCATTCAAAACCCACATGATTCGCTTATTCTCTCCCCTCACTATGTGTTGCAGTTATATACCGCCTTCCTGGCTCCTCAACTCAATTTCTAGATCACTTTGCTACCTGGCTACCTTATTTCCTTTCCTCAGACACCCCTGCCCTCATTCCTGGTGACTTCAACATCCCTCTTGACAATCCCACTGCCTCTTCTGCAAAACAACTTTTGCAACTCACTTCCTCTTTCAGTCTGCCACAATGGACTGACTCTCCCACTCACAAAGATGGTCACTCCCTTGATCTTATCTTAGCTATCGATGCCCATGTTTATAGGGCTGCGGAATCTGTTGGCGCTCTACAAATAACCGATAATAATAATAATAATAATAATAATAAAAGGCAGGCAAAGGACTTTAACATAGACATACATACATATACATGTCTAAATATGGATATGTATGTATATTCCAGTGTTCTGCACATAGCAGAATATGATTTAAGTATTTTTTAATAGATATTCCTTTATATACTTTTTTGCTCCATTTATGTCTATTGGGAAATACGTGAACATGCGCGCAATATTCTAAATTCAGCTTTTTGCACTCATCCATATTTAAAGTGACATTACATTTTCGTTATTAAGATAGTACATGCATTTTTTTTAAACTTTCCAATTTACATCCATTAACAAATTATTATTACACAATTTAAGGTGCACCAGCTTCTATTGAGCATGTGCAAAAAGCCACAATATATATGTATATCAGTATGTGATGGGCTAATGGATGTCACATGATATAGGTTACCCATTGGCTATGCAGCCAGATAGCTCTTATTTTGGAAAAAAATAACTTTGCAGAGGGTTGCCCAGAGGATATTGACAGTAGACATCATTGGGGCTATTTATAAACATGGATATTTGCAAAATCAAAGGTAGAAGAATGACAAAATAGGCCACCAATAGGCAATAAACTTATTATCCTTTTTTAAAAAAAAATAAGTTTCCCATGCCTTTAATAATAATAATAAATCAATTGGAGTCAGTTTTGAGAAGTCGGCAACTAAGTAGAAGAGGGGATCTCCAAAGTATATTTGGGGTTAATTTAAAACCCTGCAATTTATTCTAGTTGAATGGATCACTGAATAAGTTAATGGTCACCCAGTCTATACAGTATAATATGTTTTTTATAAGATTTTGCTATTATGCATTTATAAATTATTAAAAAAAAATTCTGATGACTACTGCTAAGGCTGTATGGTTTGATAGTGTTTTATGGATTGTTAATTTTATGTTTCTTTCATACAGCTGGTGAGTGTCCATGATCCATTACTCCTGGGAATTACGCTTCCCTGCCATCAGGAGGAAGCAAAGATTCCCAAACCCTAAGAGCTCTATAAAACCCCTCCCACTTCACTAGTAAACCAGTCTTGTCTTTGCCTCTGCTGGAGGAAAGTAAAGAATGAAGATGGGCTTGTTATTCTTCAGTGAGAGGGGTTCTCAGACAGAGTTGGGGCCCATTTCCTATCAGAGTGCAGTGCATGTCAGAGGGTTGTATATAGAGTATGGGTATTGACTCTTTTTTCACCTCATGGGAAATTAGTCTCAAGCCTTCCACAGATGTGGCAGGGACCTATCCTTTACCTCCTCCTGTTGGGTTTTCAGTATACTCCTATTTCATATCCTCTGCTGATATGTTTCAGCACTGGTTTGGCTTTCCACTTGTTTTATCGGTAGATGTGTGTCTTCTGGTAAGTAGTATTTTTATTATTTGTCACTCTCTAAGCCTTTTTGGGTAATATATATATATATATATATATATATATATATATATAAATATATATATATATATATATATATATATATATATACAGTATATATATACTTATTTAATATATATAACCTTTAGACAGAATATTTATTTTAATATGTTATTCCCCTTTAAATTTTTGTTGCATGTCGGGTTTTGGTATGCTTGAATGTTTATATTTTTTTTTCCCACGTGTTGATCTTTGGGTCTGCGCACATCGGGTTAGCGCACGTAAGCTCTCAAAATTGCACACATCATTTTTTTTGTGGCACATAAAGCACTCTTGTGTTTCCTGCGCCTCAGCTTTCGAGTCTAAATGCTTCTGAATATTGTACGTAGGCGTCTCAAGAGTACAGGTAATTTTTTAGTGCACTCTTTGGCCTCTAGTTATTAAGGTCTGGCAGACCTCATCCGACACTGCGGATCAGGTCCGCCAGACCTCGCTGAATACGGCAAGCAATACACTCGCCGTATTCAGCATTGCGCCAGCAGCTCACAAGAGCTGCAGGTGCAATGCTGCCCCCTGCAGACTCGCGGCCAATAGGCCGCCAGCAGGGGGTGTCAATCAACCCGATCTTACTCAATCGGGTTGATTTCTGGCGATGTGTGTCCGCCTGCTCAGAGCAGGCGGACAGGTTATGGAGTAGCGGTTTTTGTGACAGCTGCTTCATAACTGCTGTTTCTGGCGAGTCTGAAGACTCGCCAGAAACAGGGGCCATCAAGCTCCTTACAGAGCTTGATAGCTAGAGGCCTTTCTCTTTATTCAACATTGTTTAAAGTCTGTGCTCCCTCTATTCTTAGGTGCGCTATCTGTAGGTCAGATGTGTTGTCTCGGTATCAAAGTTCTTTATCCTGCATGTCAGATTAGCATGTTTTGGCCTAATAAGATTTTTAAAAGAGCTGCTTTTGGAGGGGGTACGTATTTTCCTTTTCTTCAAGAGCTCTTTATAGGGATAGAACTTTGTTTTTGCTTATTATGCACATAATTACTTTTGTATTTTTCTGCTGTTATTGAGCTTTTTATATTTCTCCCTAAACTTACTTTAGAAGCTGAGAGTTACTGCTGTTTTTGTTTGTTCCTTTTAGATTTTGCCTAGCGCTAAAGACTTCATTCGTTCTAAAGTATCTGATATTTTGGCAGCTATGCCGCCTTCAAATAAGCATAAGAGATCAGTACATAATTTACCTTTTACTAGCTCTTAGCCTACTGAGGTTAATGTTTCTGCTTACGAATTTGCTAAGGGGGTGGTTTTCTCTGAAAATCAGGGATCTTCCTCTGGTTATGTTTCAAAGACATCCTATTTTCTGTTTAAAGTTGAACTTATTTGTTCACTTTTAAAGATATTTTGTTTACTTAAGAGGTTTAGGACCCTAGAGTAGTTGAGGTAATGGGGCCGAATTATCAAGCTCCGGATGGAGCTTGATGCCCCTGTTTCTGCGCAAGCCTTCAGGCTCGCCGGAAACAGTAGTTATGAAGCAGTGGTCTCAAGCTCCATAACTGGTCTGCTGCCTCTGAGGCTGCAGTCTTCAATCTGCCCGATCCTATATGATCGGGCTGATTGACGCCCCCTGCTAGTGGCCAATTGACCGCAAATCTACAGGGGGCGGAATTGCACAAGCAGTTCACCAGAACTGCTTGTGCAATGATAAATTCTGCCAGCGTATGTTGTCTGCATTTATCAATGTGCGGCAGACATGATACGCTACATTGTACATATATATAAGCTTTTTTCCTTTCCCTCATACTGTCTGCTGATATGGCTTATAAATCCAAGTTTATCTCTCTAATTTCTTTGAAAGATATCATTTGGATTATATTATCTATACTGTGATTGGAGGCTACAAAGGACAGGATTCCAAAGGCTAATCTGGAGGTTTTAATTGTGGTCAGAACAGGGAACCCAGGTCTGTTTTCTCCTCTAAGAAAGAAGCCTTATTCAATCTGGATCAAGTCTATGCAGTACAAAAAAATATACTCCCTTTTCCAATGCTGCATAAAGGTATGCCCCCCCCCGAACAAGAAGTTTTTGTAGGGGGCAGGTTTCGCCTTTTTCATGAGGTTTGTTTTTCAGTCTGTTCCCTAGAATTTAACCTGTTCTTAAGCCAATTTCTTGGAATATTTTGTATTCCTTTGGCTATCTCTTCTGCTCAAGAGTCTTCGAGTTGTCTGCTTTTCATGTGATTATCCTTATCTTCAGGATAAGGCAGTTTTTTGGACTTTATTTGACTTTTTTTCCCTAAGGTCGTGTCTTTGGATAAATACGTAGAGAAATTGTTGTCCCTTCTTTGGGCTAGATTACAAGCGGAGTGCAAACATTTGTACCCGAGCAATAAGGGGTTTATTGTTTACCGCTGGTATTACGAGTTGAAAGTAAACGCGATCGCTTGAATGCAATCACGATTTAGACTAGAATGATTACCATGACTTCAGGGCTCTGTTTGATTGTTTGAAAATGCCCCACAGATGCTCAATAGGGTTTAGGTCTGGAGACATGCTTGGCCAGTCCATCACCTTTATCAGTCTTGAGGAAGTCTTATATTATCAGTCTTGAGGAAGGCTTCTGTGAGTTTCACCCAAGGTTTGAGTGCTGGAAAATTTGCAATTTATTTATTTATATATATATATATATATATATATATATATATATATATATATATATATATATATATATATGTATAGATACAGGGAGTGCAGAATTATTAGGCAAGTTGTATTTTTGAGGATTAATTTTATTATTGAACAACAACCATGTTTTCAATGAACCCAAAAAACTCATTAATATCAAAGCTGAATAGTTTTGGAAGTAGTTTTTAGTTTGTTTTTAGTTATAGCTATTTTAGGGGGATATCTGTGTGTGCAGGTGACTATTACTGTGCATAATTATAAGGCAACTTAACAAAAAACAAATATATACCCATTTCAATTATTTATTTTTACCAGTGAAACCAATATAAAATCTCAACATTCACAAATATACATTTCTGACATTCAAAAACAAAACAAAAACAAATCAGTGACCAATATAGCCACCTTTCTTTGCAAGGACACTCAAAAGCCTGCCATCCATGGATTCTGTCAGTGTTTTGATCTGTTCACCATCAACATTGCGTGCAGCAGCAACCACAGCCTCCCAGACACTGTTCAGAGAGGTGTACTGTTTTCCCTCCTTGTAAATCTCACATTTGATGATGGACCACAGGTTCTCAATGGGGTTCAGATCAGGTGAACAAGGAGGCCATGTCATTAGATTTTCTTCTTTTATACCCTTTCTTGCCAGCCACTCTGTGGAGTACTTGGACGCGTGTGATGGAGCATTGTCCTGCATGAAAATCATGTTTTTCTTGAAGGATGCAGACTTCTTCCTGTACCACTGCTTGAAGAAGGTGTCTTCCAGAAACTGGCAGTAGGACTGGGAGTTGAGCTTGACTACATCCTCAAACCGAAAAGGCCCCACAAGCTCATCTTTGATGATACCAGCCCAAACCAGTACTCCACCTCCACCTTGCTGGTGTCTGAGTCGGACTGGAGCTCTCTGCCCTTTACCAATCCAGCCACGGGCCCATCCATCTGGCCCATCAAGACTCACTCTCATTTGATCAGTCCATAAAACCTTAGAAAAATCAGTCTTGAGATATTTCTTGGCCCAGTCTTGACGTTTCAGCTTGTGTGTCTTGTTCAGTGGTGGTCGTCTTTCAGCCTTTCTTACCTTGGCCATGTCTCTGAGTATTGCACACCTTGTGCTTTTGGGCACTCCAGTGATGTTGCAGTTCTGAAATATGGCCAAACTGGTGGCAAGTGGCATCTTGGCAGCTGCACGCTTGACTTTTCTCAGTTCATGGGCAGTTATTTTGCGCCTTGGTTTTTCCACACGCTTCTTGCGACCCTGTTGACTATTTTGAATGAAACGCTTGATTGTTCGATGATCACGCTTCAGAAGCTTTGCAATTTTAAGAGTGCTGCATCCCTCTGCAAGATATCTCACTATTTTTGACTTTTCTGAGCCTGTCAAGTCCTTCTTTTGACCCATTTTGCCAAAGGAAAGGAAGTTGCCTAATAATTATGCACACCTGATATAGGGTGTTGATGTCATTAGACCACACCCCTTCTCATTACAGAGATGCACATCACCTAATATGCTTAATTGGTAGTAGGCTTTCGAGCCTATACAGCTTGGAGTAAGACAACATGCATAAAGAGGATGATGTGGTCAAAATACTAATTTGCCTAATAATTCTGCACTCCCTGTATATATTGTACCAAAATACCTTCATATATATGTAGAAATATGTATTTATGAATAAATAAAACATATTCTGTTATGTGAACAATATTGAAATGTGAAATATTAATATTTTCATGTCGGGTTAGCACAAATGAGCATATGCATATCGGGTTTGTGCGAGAATGGGGTGTGTTTTTTTCTCCATTGACGCCTATGGGAGAATATGTGAATGGGTACGCAATGTTCTAACTTCGGCTTTTTGCTCTTGTTGGGTTAGTGTGCGAGCATAAACAGTTTACTTTCAACTAATAATACGTGTGCAACACGAAGAGTGCAAAAATCTTACCACTTGTAATCTAGCCCTTTATGGGGCCTTCAGGCTCATCGGAAACAGCAGTTATGAAGCAGTGGTCTAAAGACCGCTGCTCTATAACTGATCCGCTGCCTCTGAGGCTGCGGTCTTCAATCCGTCCGATCCTATACGATCAGGCTGATTTACACCCAGTGCTTGCGGCCAATTGGCTTGTGCAATGATAAATGCCGACAGCGTATCATGTCCGTCCACACTTTATTAAATCAACCCCAAAATCTTAATCCTAGAATTCGTCAGAGAGGCTTCTTCATAACTTAGATGTTGTAAAGGCCTTGAAGTATTATTTGGATTTCAGTCATACTAGTCTGTTCACTTTTCTGGTCCTAGTAAAGGGCAGGAGGCTTCTGCCGTGTCTTTGGCATCTTGGTTGAAACTTTTGTTAAATATGGCTTACTTGGAGGTGGGGCAGCCTCCACCTATGTGGTTTACTGCTCTTTTTTCTAAATCAGTTTCCACTTCCTGGGCTTTCTGTTGACCAACTTTGTTGGTCTTTTTTGTATACTTTTTTCTAAATTCTTGTTGTTGTTTTTTTTACTTCTTCTAAGGCAGCCTTTGGTAGGAAGTCTCACGATATTTTTTGGTTTTGCCTGTTGGCCATTTTAATTGCTTATTACACTGTTTTTTGGGTTTTATTTTGGTTGTGGATTTTGTTTCACTGTTAAAAAAAGATGTTCTTTTTATCATGCCTTTATTTTTCATTGCACGTGGTCTCCACAGCTTGGGTATTAGTTTCCAGGAATAATAGATTGTGGACTCTCCCCACCTGTATGAAAGAAACATACATTTATGCTTACCTGATAAATGAATTTCTTTCATTGGTTTATTTTTGTTCACATCTTTTTCCGTTACTACTATCGTTTTGCTATTATTATTTTTCCCTACCTCTTTTGCTTGGCTATGTATTAGACTGATTTACCAGTGAGGTGGGAGGGTTTTTATAGAGCTCTTGTGCTTTGGGAATCTTAGCCTCCTCCTAGTGGCAGGGAGGAGTAATTCCCAGGAGTAATGGATCTGGGACTCTCACCACCATGAAATAAATTAATTTATCAATTAAGTATAAATTATGTTTTTTTCATTATTATGTGATTTTTGTATTCAAGACTTTGTGCTGGATATTTTTCCTGTAAGAATTACAAATTTTAAATCTGGGTACAAATTAGAATTAAATTAGATTTAAATTATAATTTTATCTGTAGTTCAATTGTAATTAATTAAAATAAAATTGTAAATAAATATGTTTGGCTTTAAAACATTGCCTGTTAATGGAGTTCAAAGAATGCTGATGATACTTGCATTACAGTATATTGTTTGACTAATCTACAGTCACAAAGTTTCAAATCTGGAAACATCAAATAATCTGGGATTCAGAATAAATAAACAATTTATATTCTAGGAAGCTGCCTTTTATTATGAAGATCACAGTGATTATTAGATACCTGCCCTTTTTTGCTTCTGAATAAATCTGATTTTCTGATCTCTTTCCATCTAGTGTCATTTACTAGATTAATTTAATGGTTTAGCTGCCTATGGTAATGAGTTCAATTTCTAGCAACAACATATGGTCATAATTATAGCAATGCCTTTTTATTGATCGTATTCCATTTGGCATATCATGCATATTTATTACAGAAGTGACATATTAAGAGGATAGATAATAAGTATAAATCAATTCTAGTGTAAAATGAGTCCTCTATTTTTGTCAGAATCAGTTTCCTGAAATCAAGTTATTATTTTTGAAATCCCCCAAAATATTATAATATTTACCAGTAAAAGAGAGAGAGTGGTATGACAGAAATGCTTATTACACTGTGCCTAATACATTTATATAATAAAACACATTTTTTAATATATATTTATATAGCAGTGATTAAAAAGGATTACAGGCAACCCATACAATAACAAATCTTGACATCAATAATAATAATTATATTAATTATGACATCACAGTATAGTGTCATACCAAAGAAGTACACCTGTCACATACAGTAAAACTTTATGTAGAATGCCTGCAAGTCTAAATTATAAACCAGCACCTTAAATTTTGAGCCAGAAGGCTTGCCAGAAACACATGGCACCAAGCTCCATACGGAATTTGATAAATAGGCCCCTAAATCTCCTTTCCTCTAGCCTTAAAGTGTGACCTCTTGTCACAAACAATTTTCTTGGAATAAATAGAGCATCTGCCATCTCTGTATATGGTCCTTGAATATATTTATGTAAAGTAATCATGTCACCTCTCAAGCGCATTTTTTATAGAGAAAACAGATCCAGTTTGGCTAACCTCTCCTCATAGTTCGTCACAAAGAGGATAAAGAACACACAACAGCCCAAAGCCGGGGTACTCACAAGAGTTGCGGCATAACAGTATGCCTCACAGCGCAGGACAGGACCTTAGTCGCCCGACAGATAAGCCAGCAGGAGAGAGCCCGGGTGTCCAGGACCCAATCAGCAACCGCAAACAGCAGAACGTCACAGGATAGCCGTCCGTGGTGCGTCCAATCACCGGTGACCCAGTTACAGAGACAGGCAGGCGGACCAACCAAAAAACAGCAAGCGAAGAGCTGGGATATCACAATAAAAGGATTTTATTTAAAAAACAAAGTTTAAAAACATGTGCATGATATGCGGTAAAAGCAACGCATTTCTCGACCTTCCGGTCGTTTCATCAGCCTGATGAAACGACCGGAAGGTCGAGAAACGCGTTGCTTTTACCGCATATCATGCACATGTTTTAAACTTTGTTTTTTTAAATAAAATCCTTTTATTGTGATATCTGTCGGGCGACTAAGGTCCCATCCTGCGCTGTGAGGCATACTGTTATGCTGCAACTCTTGTGAGTACCCCGGCTTTGGGCTGTTGTGTGTTCTTTATCCTCTTTGTGACGAGCGATACTGTCCCATAAGGCGCCTCTCTCTCTTCTGTCCTTACAGATATTTGCTTTGACTTTCCCACTAAGAGTGCTGCCTATCTATCCAAGTGTAGTGTTGGCTCAGGAATCTCCTCACCTTCACGATCATCCTCCGGTCAAGTCACAATTCACCTTTTGCGCACCTCCAGGAGAGTCCACTTTCTCTATTTATTTTGTTCTCCTCATAGTTAAAAGGTATAAGGTATACGACAACATGTTTGACTGGAAAGGGCTATAATGCATATATTTCTAAATATATATATATATATATATATATATATATGTGTGTGTGTGTGTATGTGTATATACATGTGTATGTATGTGTTTATATATGTATATACTGCATTAGAAACACATATATACACATGTAGATACATATATATATGCATATAGATATACACTATGGAGCCCTTTCCAGTTAAAATACCTTAAAACTTTAAAAATCATTTTAAATCAAGTTTAATTTTATAATGTGTTTTACTATTTATTTAATGTAAATATTCTACACTCCAATGTTCTTTACTTAGAAGAAAATGTTCTTTTTATTTTAAAAAATATATTTATATACATATCTGTATATACTGTATATCTATACCTGTATCATTTTTATATAGATATATGGTATAGATATATAGTTTAAAAAGAAAAATAATCATTAGTATAGTGCTAAATCAGTGCAGGTAGGTATTCAAACTGCTTAGGACTGGAAAAGGTTTGGATTTCGCAATAGTTTGGATTTTGAAATATTTTTCTCTTTAAAATGGGACAGTTTGGAGAGGGGATAAAACCAAGTGTAAACAACAATATCTTATGTCATTTAGGCATTAGGTACATGTCATAATACATTTTATACATGGTAGCTAAAGGTTTTGTATTCATGGTACCCTCAGAAAGATAATACAGTACTCTAATCAGAAAAGAAAATATTTGTTGTTTCAAATACATAGACTATTATTAGTAATTTAGAACACAAAAAAAACAAACCAAAGGCACAGGCAGAGAAGAGTGTGACTTACAGTTAGGGAAAATATAAATTTTTGATTACATTTTTTTTAATAATATTAATTTAAAAGTTTGGATCTTGGATTTCCAGATATGGTCTTTGTGACCGCTGCTTCATAACGCCAGAAACAGGGGCCCACAAGCTCCGTACGGAGCTTGATAAATGAGCCCCTATATATCAATAACAGGACAAAGCCTTACACATTTATCTATACAGTACATATAATCAGCAATAGCAAGCGATCTGCTAATAATTGTGCAAACAGATAATAGTGCACATCAATTTAAGGGCTAGGTGTAAACAACAAGCTTGGCACTATATCGTGCAAAGCATAATCCCAAATCACTTGATTTAATATAAACGATCCAAATGATGACTCCTATTATTTCTGAGGTGCACATAAGCCAGGAGTAGTTGTAAACTTATGCTGTCCTGAAAAAGTGAAAAGTAAATGTCCGTTGACATCCTTTAGGCTAAAGGTATAACCATAAAACACAATACAATGTGCAGGAGCTCATTGGAGTGGAGCAGCTGGTGTCGTGCACAGACCAACGAATCGCAAACCAACTAATCGCTAATGAGATTCGTTAACAACTATTTTCATAATCTATTATTAGGCCTCAGCCTCTCCCCCCCCTCAGGTAAGAGAAGTAAGCCAGGAATGTTTGTCACTCTTTTTCTATCATCCATACAGGGGATTAAGTTTCTATATCTCAGTGTTCTCGATAGCACCTTACAACATGCAAATAGCCTCCACAAAGTTCTTCATGTTCAGATCCATATTATAGTAAGGTGCTATCGAGAACACTGAGATATAGAAGCTTAATCCCCTGTATGGATGATAGAAAAAGAGTGAAAAACATTCCTGGCTTACTTCTCTTACCTGAGGGGGGGGAGAGGCTGAGGCCTATCTACTCATGGCCACCGCAGGTTCCAGCATTCCAGATTAATTTGCATAGAGTCTGTTATAAAGTTATACCAAGCAGCTAGGTGTGCAGACAAAGCTGTCATAATATTTGATGATAGATGACTGAAAATAAACCTAACATTTGGTGGATAATCAGTTGGGCACTGCTCTGCTGTTAATATTGCTGCCGACCATGACAGTTTTTTTTTTATTATGTAGACCAGGAGAAGTCCACAGTAGTACTGTAATTTAATGTATTAGTTTTCTTGGATTTGTGAAGCCTACTGGGACAAATGATCATGATGATGAGTTTTCATATATCATTATTCTTTATTTTTTTAATCTTATTAATCTGGATTGATCAATTTGGATATAATTTTAGTAGTGATGGGAATATAGTGCAACACTGTAAAATCGGGAATATATTTGTTCTGTAGTTTTTGAGAACATTTTTTTTTCTTAAAATGTATTATATGGAACTATGAGAAATAAAATGGCTGAACGTGGTTTGAAATATGTCAAATGATACAATAGAATGGCTTCTAGTACTTTTTTTGGAAAGCAAGTTCATTTGCTTTTTAGATTTTAAGAATTGTATTTGATCAATCTGTTGGTGTGCATGCATATCATGTAATATTGTCTATATAAGAAAATATTAATATTTTCAAGTTGACACATTCACAGTGGGATATTGCAATATTTTTTGGCATTGCTAGGTCTGCCTCACACTTTAATTATTTATAGTATTTGTTATGTTAGATTGTTACAATGTAATAATAATGTGCAATAGTCTATACATATATATATATATATATATATATATATATATATAGTATATATATTATAGTAATACAAATAGAAAAATGAAAAATAAGTAAATATAAAGGCAGAAACCTTTGTTACTACCAGAGTTGAGTTATAACTCAAAAATACAAATGTCTGAAAATGTCAACAGTTAATTAAAATTCAGATTCATTACACTAAATCTAATAAAATAAAAAATAAAAACATATAATCTGCGCTTGGATCAACCAATTTGTTTGTATTATTAGAAATGGTTGGTAATATCTTTAAATCTTTGAACTGTAAATACATCCATCTAGTACTTTTTTTAAGCTACCTGGCAGAAAACACTGGTCTCCAAAAAATAACTTGGCATGGCACTATGAGGAAATTTAGTCACATCTACAGCCTAAGCAGCTAGTTGATTTTGTTTGAAATTTAGCAAGGAAGTAGATCAAGGAGGATATTTATCAAGCCTTCAACCTGAAATACGCTGGAATTCCGCAGCGTAATTGGGGCAAGCTTGATTCGACCTAGTTATCAAAGCCTACAGACCGGCAAAATTTGAAATCTGTGAAGTAACATACGATCCGCCAGTCTCAATCCGACACAGATCGATGCTTACGTCATTACAGATGTTCCGAATACACATTCGGCACTATTTGACACTTTTTAAAAGTTATCAAATAGTTAACCGGTACGCTTGCGGCTATTCCGGTCCAGCGTACCTGGTTTTCAATCCGCCACCCTGGAGGACGTGGATGCCATAGAAATCAATGGGAGTCTGAAAGCAGCGAAAGCTTATGTTCGATGATACCAGATATCCCATTGATTTCTATGGTAGAAAACCAGTAAAGTTTACACCTAACACCCTAAAATAAGCCCCGAGTCTAAACAGCCCTAATCTGCCGCCCGACATTGCTGCCACTAAATAAAATGTATTAACCCCTATCCCGCCGCTCCTCGACCCCACTGCAACTAAATAAAAGTATTAACCCCTGGCCTCCCACATCACTACCACTAACTAAACCTATTAACCCCTAAACCGCCAGCCCCCCACATCGCCATAAACTAAATTAAGCTATTAACCCCATAACCTAACAACCCACTAACTTTAAATTAAAATTACAACATCCCTATCTTATAATAAATTTAAACTTACCTTCAGAATTAAAATAAACTATATTAAACTATTAATTAACCTACCCTAACTATACAATTAAATTAAACTATATTAAACTATTAATTAACCTACCCTAACTATTATACTAAAAATACATTAAACAACCAATTAAATTAACTATATTACATATTTAAAAATCTCAAATTATTTAAATCTACAATTAAAAGTTACTAAATTATAAAAAAATAAACGCTAAGTTACAAAAAAATAAAAAACCACATTGCCCCAAAGAAATCAGCTCTTTTACCTGTAAAAAAAATACAAACACCCCCCCCAACAGTAAAACCCACCACCCACACAACCAACCCCCCCAAATAAAAACCCTATCTAAAAAACCTAAGCTTCCCATTGCCCTGAAAAGGGCATTTGTATGGTAATTGCCCTTAAAAGGGCATTTAGCACTTTTACTGCCCAGACCCTACTCTAAAAATAAAACCCACCCAAAAAAACCTAACACTAACCCCAGACGATCCACTTACAGTTTTTGAAGTTCCTCTTGAAGGATCCAGTCTTCATCTGGGCGGCCTCTTCCATCTTCATCCAGCCCGCAAAGTCTTCATCCATGCGGCCTCTTCTATCTTCATCCATCCGGCAAGGAGCGGGTCCATCCTGAAGACATCCGACGAGGAGCTCCTCTTCAATACGGTCTCCGCCGTAAACTGGATCTTGAATGCAAGTAACGCGTCATCCAAGATGGCGTCCCTTGCATTTCTATTGGCTGAAAGGTTCCAATCAGCCAATAGGATTATAGCCACTAAAATCCTATTGGCTATTCCAATCAGCCAATAGGATGAGAGCTCAATCCTATTTGCTGATTGGAACAGCCAATAGGATGAGAGCTGTTCAAATCCTATTGGCTGATTGGAGCAGCCAATAGGATTTTTTTGGCTCTAATCTTATTGGCTGATTGGAACCTTTCAGCCAATAGGAATGCAAGGGACGCCATCTTGGATGACATCACTTGCATTCAAGATCCAGTTTACGGCGGAGACCGCATTGAAGAGGAGCTCTTCGTCGGATGTCTTCAGGATGGACCCGCTCCGCGCCGGATGTCTTCAAGATGGACACACTCCTCGCCGGATGGATGAAGATAGAAGAAGCCGCATGGATGAACACTTCGCCGGGTGGATGAAGATGGAAGAGGCTGCCCAGATGAAGACTTCTTGCCGGCTGGATGGATCCTTCAAGCAGAACTTCAAAAACTGTAAGTGGATTGTTGGGGGTTAGTGTCAGGTTTTTTTAAAGTTTTTTTTGGGTGGGTCTGTGCAGTAAAAGAGCTAAATGCCCTTTTTTAATTTTTTTTTATTGAGGAATTGCATAGTATAGTTGTTATACCGTCATAATGAAAAGTTAAATAAATGTACAAGCATTGGAAAACATTTTGCAAAATTTAAACAATAATCCTCTTTTTTTTTTTTTTTTTTTTTCTTCCCTGGTTACAGAAGGTTGGACCACTCTTGGGTCTTTAGTTTTAATGTACAGAGAGATATAGGGAAATTCAATGTTTGAAACATGGCAGAATTGTATAAACCTTATATAAAGAAATGTTAAATTCAAAAGCCAAAACCATAACTTATAAAGTTAGTATAGAGATTAAATAACCTGTAGTAGTGGGAAGATGTACTGCGTTAGGTATTGAGTCCAGAGTATAATGTTAGAGAGAATGTCTGTGCTAAGTGCGAGATCAAATAACTGTCTTTGGGCATTATAAACATGAGAGTTAAGGGATTTTGAGTGAAGGAGTATTCTAATTCCAAGTGTGCTTTATGATTGTGATGGCTGCCTTTCCTAATACTGTGTTTGATCTGCCTTTTCTTTATCTCTCCCATGACTCCGACCACTAGCCGTGGGGAGAGGGTCAGTAAGGTGCTGAGTGAGTGTAATGAAGGGTTGGCAGTATATATTAAAATGTATATGTGTCTCACTTTCAATATTGGCACTATAAAAGCTGAAGGCAGCTTGCGTTAATTTGTGGACATTGTCCGACTGAAAGCTTCACTAAAGTGAATGTTACTATAATGTAGTATAGGAAATAAAAACATAGATTTCAAACAGATTAACTTGGGGGCATTGTCAAAATTAATGCTTTCCTCGTGCAGATATTATTATAATATAGTCTAGAGACGCAAAAACTTAGAACATTGGTAGGTTAAATTTAGTTAACTAGGCTAAGGATTGTTAAGTCAATACAACATAACATGGGTAAGAGTCCCAACAATATCTTCACCACTATATTGGGGCAAAAGATGATAAATTCAAGATATTTGTACTTTATTATCCCCAGGATTTTACTGACATCTTAGGCTGGGTCCCACAGAAGGTATAAAAGTTCCACTGAAAAAGGGTGCAATGATGCTTCAGGATCACTACAGTTGCTTATGAAAAAGGATCGTTGAGGATAAAATGTAAGTTTCTGAAGCGTGTAAGGCTAGCAGTTTTACTCCGGTAGTCTCTTTAGCCTGTGTCAAGGCTTATGTTTGTCTGAATTAATACTGCTGAGAGGTGAGGGTAGTTCCATATGTATATGCCTGTGGTAAGAAGCTTCACAGTTGGGTAAATTATAAGTCCAATAGTTGCTAGTCCTTTATCTACTGTCTTTGTGTCCCAGACTCCCCACTTGGCACTGTAGATACTGGACCTGGTGAGGGTGGCGAAGCTATG